>NC_056737.1:473483532-473696032 GCF_019279795.1 Protopterus annectens | reverse complement strand
AATCTAGGCCTGAAGATGTCCTTCATGGATGCATCTGCAGTCATAACAAGTGGGTTGTCCTGTCGTCAGGCAGCCCTGCAGTCGGCCGGATTCCAAAGTCCGGGTCCGGCTTCGGCTGATGTCGCACTCCACCCGACGTCATCTCTGTTGGTCTTCGGGTATAAAAGCATCAGCCGACGCCATTTTCCTCTGTCTTTCTTGCCGCGTGGCGCCCGAAGCAGAAGCTGTTCGCAAGTGCCGGTCGGTCGGATCCAGAGATTACTTCTACCGAATACTACTTCGAAGACTTCTAAAGCTAAGTACCCCGTTGGGGACTCTTTCTTGCCTCAGCCGATGTCAGAAAAAGTTAACAATTGTTTAACCTGTGGGAAACAAATACCTCATAAAGATTTCCACTCTTACTGTCTGCCTTGTTTAGGCCCAGCCCACGACGTAGCAGCCTGTTCGGCCTGTGCCTCTTTCAACCGACGAACGCTTAGGCGCCGGTCGGAGTTTGCAGAACAGTTTTTCGGTTCTGATTTTGCGTACATTATGCCGTCGGATCCTCCGACTACCCCCAAAAACGCAAAGATAAAGACCGACACTCGGTCCGCGGTTTCGGCCGAAACCACGGTAAAGCAAACCGCGAGTGTCTCGGTTTCGGCCGAAACCGAGAAAACTGCTCAAAGTACAGCTGAACCTATTCTTACAACTGAGGCCCCTGCTACAACTCTTGAATCGACCTCAGAAATTTTACCCACTACGGTGGTTGACTTATCAGACACCCTTGGATGTCTCTACCCCAGCACGTGGTGCTGCTAGGCCTCCAGCTGCCATGTCCATTAAGGCCTTCGCCAGGGCTAAAGCAGCCAAGACTACTAAAACAGTGCCTGTTAAACCCCCCACATCCAGGCCCTCTTCTAGTTCTCAAATGCTTTCTTTGGCAGAAGATTTAATTTCTTTAATTAGAGGATCTCAATCTCACCCAGACAGGGCCTCTCAGCCCCAGAGAAGAGACCTAGGGCAGAGCCCCTGAGCCAGTGTCTTCTGATGATTCTGCTGATGAATCAGACATAACTGACCAGCCTGAGGCTCCTTCTCCAATTTTGAAGATTCTGATGCTGAAGAATCCATTCCAGCTGCTTCCCCACCAGAAGAATTCTCCTTTGGGGAAACCTTGCATGCCATGCGAGAACAGTTCCAATGGCAGCAACAGGATTTTTCAGACTCCAGAAAAGACTTAGGACCTTTCTGCACCTCCCACAGCACAGGCCCTTAGCTATACCTCCTGTTCTCTCTGTGGTGGATGATGCTTTCAATGATGTTTGCTCCGCTCCAGATTCTTTACCCCCAGCCCCTGCCAAACCAGACAGATTTTACAGGGTGCCAGATACTCATCACCACCTTTACAAGGCCCCACTTGCAGACCCAGAAACTATATCCCAGGGTCCCAAGGCAGTAGCAGCGACCACAGCTAAAACCCTATTCCTTCTGAAAGGGAAGCAAGGTCATTAGACAGATGGGGTAAAAGGTCTACACTTCAGCTACTCTCTCAGCTAGAGCTTTAAACTGTCAGTTTCACATGATACAATACCAAGAGTTTATGCTTGATCAGTTAACTAAAAACTAACCACTGATGAATCTCTTGATAAGAAATATGTATTAGAGATGGTAAATAACATACAACAGGTTAGCAACCATTCCTTAAAATGTGGCTATGATGCACTGGAGGCTTCATTTAGATCAGCCATGACAGGCACAGTGATAAGAAGGCATGCATGGCTAAAGGAACAAGCTCTACCGGATCATGTTAAAGCTAAGTTGCTAGATGCTCCTATGGACAAGACAAGTTTGTTTGGTACACCTGCCCAGCAGGTTATGAAGAAAATGGAAGAAAAGGCAAAATCTGTTCAAACTGTTAAAGATTTCTTGCAGGTTCAACCCCAAGGTTTAGCAGGAACTGGCCTGCCAAAATTGGTCCTTTCCTGACTCCACAAAATTTCAAAGGGGCAGGAATAGACGTTCCAGAGGCAGAAACCAATCCAGAGGAGGTGCCTACAGAGGACGACAGTGGCAAGGTAACAACAGAGGCACAGACACAGCCACTGCCACTACATCAGCACAACCACAGTGACTTAATCCTAAATCCGCCTACCAGGGAACAAATAGCAGCTCCTCTAGGCGGAAAGTTAACCTTATTTTCAAAGAACTGGCACTACATAACAAAAGACAAGTGGATTTTACAAACCATAGATCAAGGTTACCGGTTTCACTTCCACACTTTACCAGTCAAAAGAGGAATGCCAAATCTACCTCCAAATCAAAAACAGAGGCTCTACGCCAGATAATGGAGTTAGCAAACATGAGAGCTGTGGAAAGAGTGCCAACAGCAGAACAAGGAAAGGGTTCTACTCCAGACTATTCCTAGTTCCAAGAAAGGAAAAAGTTGGAGACCAATTCTCGACCTGTCCACCTTAAATACATACATCATTGTCCCAAAATTCAAAATGCTGACCCTACAGCAACTTCTTCCCATGCTGGGCAAGGAGTCTTGGCTGGTAACTCTAGATCTCAAGGAGGCATACCTGCACGTCCCCATTCGACCAATCTGCAGAAGATACCTCAGATTTCTTGCAGGATCAGAGCACTATCAATTCTCAGCATTGCCCTTTGGCTTATCTACTGCGCCCAGAGTATTCACAAAATGCCTGGCATCAGTAATCGCCCATTGCAGACTACAGGAATCCCAATTTACCCATACCTGGACGACTGCCTGCTACAAGGGGACAACAAAAGCAAGCTGACAACAGATTTACAAAGGGTCATTTACTTGCTACAAGGACTGGGATACACAGTCAATTTACAAAAGTCAAGGCTGATACCATCCCAAACAAGGACATTCTTGGGCTGAATTGGACACAGTACAACAAATGGCATTCCTGACTACAGAAAAACAAAAGAACTTCCTCTTTACTTCTTGGCACTAACAAAACTGAACAAGTTAACAGCAAGAAAAGTTCTGCAGGCCTTGGGCTTCATGGCATCATGCATAATCTTGGTCCCATTTGCCAGACTACATATGAGGAAACTACAGTGGTACCTAAAGAATTTATGGTCCCAACACAGACACAATCTAGAAACAGAAATCCCACTAATTCCATGCTTAAAACAGGAGTTCCTATGGTGGGCTCAGGCATGCCAGTCAAACCCAGGCCTACCCTTTCGCAGATGTCAACCAAGCCAGACCATCACAACAGACGCTTCAGACCTAGGATGGTGGCCCACATGCTGGACAAATGCGTGCAAGGATTGTGGACACAGGATCAACTTCACCTGCACATCAATCTAAAAGAAATGCTGGCAGTAAAACTGGCAATCCAAAAGTTCAAACCATTTCTCAAAGAGGGCCAGTTGATGATAAGGACAGACAACACCACAGTCATGTGGTACATCAACAAACAGGGAGGCACTCATTCATACCCCTATGCAGACTGACCTTGGAGCTGTGGACCCTGGCACTCAGCTACAACATTCAGTTACAGGCAATATTTGTACCGGGAAAGACAATACTCTAGCAGACATATTAAGCAGAACCACTGGATGCCCACGAATGGAAGCTGCACCCGGACATCTTCAAGACCATCTCAAAGAAATGGGGAATGCCACAGATAGACCTATTCGCATCAACTCTCAATCACCAGCTCAAAAATTCTGCACAAGGACATTCCACCCACTAGCATGGAAAGTGGACTCACTCTCCTTCAACTGGAAAGGCCTAACAGCATATGCATTCCCACCTCTTCCTTTGATACACAAGGTACTACTAAAAATCAAGGAAGAACGTCCAAGGATAATCCTGATAGCTCCAAACTGGCCAAGACAACACTGGTACCCACTACTGAAGAGCATGTCTCGAACAAAATGTGGCCAATACCTCTGATGCCTTTGATGTTAACTCAGAACAACTACAGCATCATACATCCAAACCTAAAACGCTGCAACTGACTGCATGGAACATCACATAGCAGCAGCTAATCCAGAACTTTCCCAAAGAGTTAAAGACATTATTCTTGAAGCACGCAGACCTTCAACAAGAAGGAACTATGCTGGAAAATGGAAAAGGTTTGTCATTTGGAGTACGGAAAGAGGAAAAGATGTGTCAAACATAGATATGCCTAACATTCTGGAGTATCTGGCGAACTTCTTCATTCAGGCCTGTCCTACTCCTCCATCAAGATACATGCATCAGCTATTTCAGCAGAATACAGCTTTGATCCACCTGTTTTTCGCACCCTTTGCTCAGGCAGTTCCTCAGAGGAATCAAGAATGTAAAACCTCCAAGGAAACCACCATTACCAGCTTGGGATTTAAACTTTGTGCTAGAAAAGTTGACACTATCACCCTTTGAACCAGCAGCAACAGCAGACCTACAACACCTGTCATGGAAAACTGCTTTCCTACTGGCAATTACTTCAGCAAGGAGGGTTTCAGAACTACAGGCCTTAATGGCAGTGCAACCCTTCCTAATCTTCCACCAAGATAGAGTGTCCATGAGGACTAATCCTACATTTATGCCCAAGGTGGTATCCAGAGTGTCTTTAAACCAGGCAATCCACCTACCTACCTTCTTTCCCAACCCACAAAACAGAGGGAAAGAATACTGCATACCTTGGATGTACATAGACAGCTACGCTACTACTTGGACAGAACAAAAATAGCAGAAAGACTGACCAACTTTTGTAGCCTATGCAACAGGAAGGGAAGGAAAAGCTATTTCCAAACAGACAATCTCCAAATGGATAGGAAATTGCATACGATACTGTTACTCCTTCCATGGAAAACCAATTCCACAGAACATAAGACCTCATTCTACAAGGGCAACAGCCACTACCACAGCTTTCTTACGAGGAGTGGCAACCAAAGACATTATTGAGGCGGCTACTTGGACCTCCGTGCATACATTTGCCAAGCATTATAATTTGCCTCTATATTCCAGATCCCGAGCAGGGTTTGCCACTGCTGTACTGCAAGGGATCCTAAACACACCATAATCTACTTTTATCCTCCGCACCTAGTTGGCTATGGTGTTCTACCCACTTGTTATGACTGCAGATGCATCCATGAAGGACATAGTACAGTTTTGTACCTACCATAAATGTAGATGTCCGAACTGGATAGCATCTGCAGTCAGGATTACCCTCCCTCCTTCTCCTCTGTGGTACTCCTAGGGTGTTTACCCTCCTAATAGCTAGCTGTTGGGGGGGAGTCTTTTATGGTGTATTTGTTTGTATATATGTACATATATGCTTATTGTTGTGTTTACCTCTATCTATTTGGAAACATTGGCATCTATCCAAATTTTAGCCTGCAAGAGGGCTACTGGCATCTGGGGCAAGAAACACTGAGGAAAATGGCGTCGGCTGATGCTTTTATACCCGAAGACCAACAGAGATGACGTCGAGTGGAGTGCGACATCAGCCGAAGCCGGACCCGGACTTTGGAATCCGGCCGACTGCAGGGCTGCCTGACGACAGGACAACCCACTTGTTATGACTGCAGATGCTATCCAGTTCGGACATCTACATTTATGGTAGGTACAAAACTGTACTTTTCTGCTGCTCCTCCAATTCTGGACATTTCTTCTGAGGCTGATGTTGACCCAGACACCTGTTCGGAGGTAAGCTGGTAATTTTTCCACAAATACCGCTGTGGAGCTGCAAAGGATCCTGCTAGCACGTCCTTGGGGGATATGCAGATGTCTGCTTCAGATGTGGGGGGAGGGGTGATCTAGTCTCATTGTCTCTGAAGACCCTCAATGCATTATGCAAATCCTCTTTCATGAGGATGTCCCTAGCAATATTGTCGAATGCAGGCTGATGTTGGGTCCATTGTCCTTCCACCATATGGATGTACCACTGAAGAAGAAGCAGAAAGCTAAGCATCTTCTCCTTCTCCTCAGGAACAATCCACTGATTGGCAAGCCTTTTCACAAGGACTGTTTAACACCTTCATAGCCCTTAGGTAATCCACAGGAATTTCTCTTCCTTCTCCTTCCCTTTTTCCAGTTTCTCCTCAATAAATAATTAGAATTGAGGATTCCAAACTGAGGGTGATTCTTTTGGGGATGAGTCTTTGGCATACTCTGCGCAGATGTCGTCTCCACTGGGATATGCTTCCCCAGAGAAGGAATCACATGGAACTGACTTTCCATGGGAAGATATTACCTTTGGAGAGACCATTGTGAAGATTAGAGAATTTTTCAAGTGGGACTGCTCCCAGGTCTCACACATACAAAAAAGATATTATAATCTTTTACAGATGGCTTCTCCATCCCCATCTGCAGTACCTCCTGTGCTTCCAGCTTTCTTGGATGCTTTCTCCTCTGCTAAATAGTGCCCAGATTTACAACCTCCTGCCCCTAAAAGGCCAGACAGATTCTATAAAGTGACAGTGGATTGTAATTTTTTTAAGTTCCCTTCTGCAGACCCAGCTACAGTATCTGTGGCGGCAGATAAGTCCTCTAAGCCATTGCCGTCTACCTCCCTTCTACCCTCAAACAAAGAGAGCAAAGTTATGGAGTGGTTGGGGAAAAAAAGTATATATTTCGGCTACTCTGGCCTTCAGGGCCATAAACTGCCAGACCCATTTGGCTAAATACTTTTTAGCCCTCCTTTCTCAGTCCTCTAAGCTGCTTTTTGAGCTTCCAGACTATAACACTAAATTCCAGCTTACTTCCATTGTAGGTTCCTATCCCCAAGTGACACATCATTCCATTAAATGCAGCTATGATGCAGTGGAAGCATTTGTCAAAGTTGGCTACATCTGGCTGTGTCCTTCAGAGATGCTCTTGGCTGAGACTCAAGCCACTGCCAGATGACATCAAAGCTAAAATTATGGATGCTGCCCTAGATTCCAAGGCTTTGTGTGGGTCTGCAGCTGCAGACCTTTTTAAGTCCTTGCAAGAAAAGGGCAAGGTGCTCCAGGACCTTAAACATATTTGTCACCAGTTCCAAGATTTCAAAGGAACTATCCTTCTAAAACCACTTTTGTAAGGAAGCTATCCATACCTTCTCCTTTATATAGTAAAATAGGTGGCAGAAAGCATTATTTTGTCAGATCTACTTTTACTACTCTTGCTGCTCAGAAGCAGCTCTTTCTGTGAAAGCCAGGTAGTCTGTGACTACCAACCTATTTGCAGTCAGATCCCTTTATCCTTAAATCTTCCCATGTCCCTCTTGTTTGGAAACAGATCACCCAAGACTCCTGGGTCCTTTCCATTGTCCTCAGAGGATACTTTATGGTATGGAAGACTTCTCCTACTTTCAGGGGTATTCTACAACCTCCAAAATATCAGTTGACTTTCTTTCCTCAGGTGATTCACAGCTTGCTGTCTCAGGGTACCATTCAATAGGTTCCACCTTCCCAAGCAGGAAAGGGTTTCTACTCAGAAATGTTCTAGTTCCCATAAAGGATGGTTCTTGGAGACCCATTCTAGATCTGTCCCATCCAAACACTTTATTAAAGGTATCCTCCTTTCACATACTTTCCTTAAACACTCTGCTTTCTTTCTTCCACATGCCTTCATGGTGTCACAAAGATGCCTATCTTCACATACCCATTCATCCTCTTTTTCAGGAAATTTCTGCACTTTCCTATTGCTTTCTCACATTTTTGATTTTCTGTCTTGGCTTTTGTTCTGTCTGTGCACCAAGGGTCTTCACAAAATATTATGTTATGGCCTATTACAGACTCGGGGGGGGGGGGGGGGTATTCAGATTTTCCCTTACCTAGACAACCTCCTCTTCCAGGCTCATTCTCCAGACCTACATCTTCAAAACCTTCAGTTCACAGTATCTCTTCTGGAAAGGATAGGCCTCACTATCAATTTCCAAAAATCCTCTCTCGTTCCTTCAAAGGACCATGTCTCCCTAGGATGCAAAATTCAAACAGACAAGATGTTGGCTTCCTTACCACATCAGAAGGTCTGGTCGCTAACTACTTATTTTCAAGTAATCTTTCCACTCCAGTCCCTGACTGATAGGGAGTTCCTCCGTGTGCTGGGTTTCATGGCATCCACTATTTTCATGTTACCTCTAGCCAAACTTCACATAAGGAAGCTCCAGTGGTATCTCAGGTCAGTTTGGATGCAACATGCTGGTCCATTAGATTTTTTGATCCATCTTCCCTTCGTGAAAAAAGAATTAGAGTGGTGGAGTCAACAGCTGTCCTTGAATCCATGACTTCCCCTACAACCCCCCGCTTCCGTCTCAGGACCTTTTCATGGACGGCTCAGATGTGGGATGGGAGGCAACCTTTGCATCTTGGAAAGTTTAGGACGTGTGGTCTCCTTCCAAATGAAGGCACACATAAATATAAAAGAAATGAGAGCTCACATTTTTGCCATGCTAACCTTTCATCCTCCTTTTCAACCAGGTCCCGTGAAGTGGTTCGCAGACACCATCACAGTTCTTTGGTATGCTGACAAGCAGGGGAGACCAAGTCATATCTCCTGTGCAGGTTGGCTGTCAAGGCCTGGGAGTTGGCAACTCAATATCAGATGACTGTTCAGGCAGTTTACATTCCTTCCAGTCATAATGTTGTGACAGACACATTGAGCAGGTCCATGACTCAGTCCTATGAATGGATGGATGTTGCACAGGGATATGTTTCTGGACATTATCCACCAGTGGGGTACTCCTCAAGTAGATCTATTTGACTCCCCTATGAACAGACAACTTCCAAAGCTTTGTGCCAGGGTTCCTGGTCCTCAGGCATAGAAGATGGATGCCCTGTCCTTCTCTTGGAAGGAGATGTTTCTCTATGCATTCCCCCTCCTCCAGAAAGTTCTGTTGAAAATTCAACAGGACCAACCACAAATCTAGCTGGTGACTTCCTTTTGGCTGAGACAGCATTGGATGTTCATCGTGTTACACTGCTGCAGTCATTACACTTGGGTTATCCTGCCATCAGGCGGTTCCCCAGTTGGCCTGAGTTCCAAAGTCTTGGTCCGGCGTCGGTTGCTGTCACCTCCTCCCTGACGTCAGTGCGACAGGGGTATATAAGATGCAGCCAACGCCATTTTTTTCTGTCTTTCTTGCCGTGCGGTGCCCGAAGCAAAAGCAGTTCGGAAGTGCCGGTCGGCCTTCTCCTGAGATTTTCATTCCGAATCCAGAACCGAAGTCTTCTACAAAGCTAAGTACCCCATTGGGGAAACTTTTTCTTGCCTCAGACCGATGTCAGTAAAAGTTAATAACTGTATTTCTTGTGGGAAGCAAATACCTCATAAGGATTTCCATTCCTATGTTATCCCATGCCTAGGCCCAGACCACGATGTCACTGGTTGTCAGTTTTGTGCTAGATTTAACAAGCGCACTATTAAACGTTGGTTTGATTTTGCCCGACATTATTTTGGTAGAAAATTCAATTATAACATGCCGTCGGAACTTCCGACGACCGGAATACACAAAAAGCGCAAAGACAAGGATAGGCACCAAAACTGATGACGAAGCCTCTTCTAGGCCAGTCGCCGGTTCTCCGGTTTTCAGCGAGGCGCCTTCGCAGCCCCTGACGACCGCTTCTGTAGAACCACAGGCCGCCTCTGACTCCCATGTGGAGATGGCTGGGCCTTCGGATGCACAAGTTATTCAGCCTACCGAGACTAACCTTTCAGAGGGATCCGGAGTAGCTGAGCAACCCACAGCTTCAGAGGGTGTCTTCAGACCTTTTCATTTAAGCATTAAACCCTCAGCTAAGTCTAAGCCTCCTTTAAAATCAAAGAAACAAATACAGCATTCTCCAGGACAGGCCTCCATGCCTAAGAAACAAATGCTCAAAATGGCCGAAGACCTAATCACTCTGATCAAGGGGTCCCAACCCCCTCTTGATAAAAGGCCTAGACAGGATGCAGACTATGACTCATCCGACCAAGTGTCCATCTCTTCTGATTCATCCTCAGACCTAGGATACTCTTTGCTCCCTTATGAGGATTCTGATGCTGAGGAATCAATTCCATCAGCCTCACCACCTGAGGACTACTTCTTTGGGGAAACCCTACATACCATGAGGGAGCATTTCCACTGGGAAGGCCAGGATTACTCAGAATCCAAGAAAAGGCTCAGAGATTTCCTTTTATTACCTCAACACAGACCCCTTGCTATTCTGCCAGTGTTAGATATTGTGGATGATGTGTATACTGAATCCAGCTTAAATCCTGATTCCTTACCTCCAGCCCCTGTTAAACCTGACAGATACTACAGAGTCCCTGGCTCACATAAATTTCTGTATAAAAGTCCTGTAGCTGACCATGAAACTATTTCTCAGGGACCCAAATGAGTTAAGGCCTCTTGAGCCAAGAATCCAGTTCCCTCTGACAGAGATTCCAGAGTATTAGACAGATGGGGAAAGAAAGTATATATGTCTGCAACTTTAGCAATGAGAGCCTTAAATTGCCAGTTTCACATGCTAAAATATCAGCAATTTTTACTGTCTAGTTAAAACAAAAAATGCTCCCAGAATCAGATCCCCCTAATTTTAAAGTAATGCAGGATTTATTGCATGCAGCTGAACAAGTGGAAAAGCATACTTTGCAATGTGGTTTTGATTCTCTAGAGGCCTCCTGCAGAGCAGCAGTTACAGGCTCTGTCATTAGAAGACATGCTTGGTTAAAAGAACATACATTACCAGATCATGTTAAAGCAAAATTATTGGATGCACCTTTACAGCAGGATGTGTTATTTGGAGTTAAGGCAGAAGAGGTATTAAAGAAAATGGAGGATAAGGCAAAATCTATGCAAACGGTCAAGGATTTCTTACAGGTTCAGCCTCCTAGATTTAGCAGAAACTGGCCAACTAAGAATTGGTCCTTTCCAATTACAGACAGACCTCAAAGGGGAAGATACAGACGTCCAAGAGGTAGAGGTCAAACACAAGGTCCTTACAGGCCTCGACAATGGGTGGCATCAGGCCAGAAAGAAGGGGAACACAGGCCCCAACCATATAAAAAGCAGCTCCAATGACTTCCCACTACCCTTTTTGGCAGCCCCCTTGGGAGGAAAACTGGCACTCTTCTACCACAATTGGCAAATGATCACCAAAGACAAATGGGTTCTCAACACTGTATTTCAAGGTTACAGGCTCCACTTTCACACTCTGCCAAGGTTAAAAGGAATGCCAATTCTGCCACCAAATCAATGGGCAGAGGCTCAAAAACAAATTACAGCACTCATGGATATGAGAGCTATTCAAAAGGTACCATCACAGGAGCAAGGACAAGGATTTTACTCAAAACTCTTTCTGGTACCCAGAAAGGACAAAGCCTGGAGGCCCATTCTGGGTCTTTCATCTCTAAACACTTACCTGGATGTTCCGAAATTCAAAATGTTGACACTACAGCAGCTTCTTCCCATGCTGGGCAAGAAAGCTTGGCTCGTGACTTTGGACCTCAAGGAGGCATACCTGCATGTCCCTATCAGACAAAATTGCAGAAGATACCTCAGATTCATAGCTGGTTCAATGCACTACCAATTCTCTGCACTGCATTTTGGCTTTTCTACTGCGCCCAGGGTCTTCACAAAGTGCCTGGCACCAGTAATTGCATTTTGCAGACAGAAAGGAATTCAAATTTATCCGTACCTGGACGACTGCCTGATTCAAGCAGAGAGCAAGGACATTCTGCTAAAGCATCTGGCATTTGTAAAAAAGTTAAGTTGCCTGGGGTATACAGTAAACAAAAAGAAATCAAAACTAGTGCCCTCACAAGAGATTATATTCCTGGGTGCCAGCTTGAACACAACGGCCCAGATGGCTTATCTCACGCCAGACAAGCAAGGACAACTGACTCAATACTTTCAATTGATGGCAACAAAGACCCAACTCCCTGCAAGAAAAATTCTGCAGGCCTTGGGTTACATGACATCCTGCATACTACTAATTCCATATGCCAGACTGCTTATGAGGAAACTAAATGGTACCTGAAGAATGTATGGTCTCAACATTGTCAAAGTTTGGAAACAGTTATACCACTAATCCCTTGCCTTCAACAGGAGTTTCAGTGATCGGCTCAAGCTTGTCACCTCAACAAGGGACAGCCTTTTACACAACCCACAGCCAGGCAAACACTGACAACAGATGCATCGGATTACGCCTGAGGAGCACACATGGCAGGCAAATGTATTCAGGGCACGTGGCCCGCAGAACAAAGGCATCTTCACATCAATCAAAAAGAGATGCTAGCTGTACAAAATGCCCTTATAGCTTTCAAGGACCTACTGCATCCAGGACAACTACTGGTAAAGACAGACAACACCACAGTTATGTGGTACATAAACAAGCAAGGGGGCACTCACTCCTACCCCCTATGCAGACAAGCCATGACCTTGTGGAACACAGCTATAAACCTTCAAGTTCATCTGCAAGCACAATTCCTGCCAGGAGAGAAAAACACACTGGCAGACGACTTAAGCAGAAACATCATGGATCCCACGAATGGGAATTGAATCCACAAATATTCAGAATGATAACACAGAAATGGTGGAGCCCGGACAGAGATCTGTTTGCATCCCCAATAAACTGCCAGCTACAAAAATTCTGCACAAGGAGTTACCATCCACAAGCATGGAAAGTGGATGCCCTCTCATTCAGCTGGGAGAACCTACAAGTATACGCTTTCCCACCACTACCTCTCCTGCCAAAGGTACTCATAAAAGCCAGGCAAGAAGAGCCAAAGATGATCCTGATTGCACCAGACTGGCCACGCCAGCACTGGTACCCAATCTTAAGGAGCTTAGCACAAGAACAACCCTGGATTTTGCCTCAAATCCCACATCTGCTGACTCAGCACAACAATCAAATACTACACAGCCAGCTAAAGACCTTAAACCTAGCTGCATGGAAGATTCCTTAGTCAAGCAAGCAATGCCTCTCACCAAAGCTGTTATGGATGTCCTTCTGGAGGCCAGAAGGCCTAGTACCAGGAAAGCCTATTCGGATAAATGGAAGACATTCTGTGCCTGGAACCAAGCTCACAGCCTTGACCCTCTTGTCCCAAACATTCCTCAGATACTACAATACTTAACTGAGATGCTGGACAAAGGCCTCTTCTTCTCATCCATCAAGATCCACGCCTCTGCCATCTCTGCTCATTACAACACGGATCCACCAATTTTCTCTAATCCTCTGTTAAAACAGTACTTCAGAGGGGCTAAAAACATAAGACCGCCCCGTAGAGCACGTACTCCAACTTGGGACCTCAACTTTGCTTTGGAAAAACTAACTTTACCTCCTTTTGAGCCAGCTAACAGCAGAATTAAAATATATCTCTTGGAAAACTGCTCTGCTCCTGGCAATAACATCAGCACGAAGAGTTTCAGAATTACAGACACTAATGGCAGTGGAGCCTTTCCTCATTTTCCACCAGGACAGGGTGTCTTTAAGAACTAACCCTACATTTATGCCAAAGGTGGTATCCAGTGTGGCTCTAAACCAAACTATTCACCTGCCAACTTTTTATCCTAAACCACAGAATAAAGGGGAGAGACTACTGCACTCTTTGGACATTCACAGGCAGTTACGCTTCTACTTGGACAAAACCAAAGCTTTCAGAAAATCTGAGCAATTATTGATAGCATATGCTGCAGGAGCACAGGGAAAAGCCATTTCAAAACAGACTATTTCAAAATGGATAGGACATTGTATACGTTTCAGCTACACATACCATGGAAAACCTGTACCTAGCAGCATTAGATCTCACTCCACCAGGGCAACAGCCACTTCAACTGCCTACCTCAGGGGAGTACCTACCAAGGATATCTTGGAAGCAGCAACTTGGAGTTCTGTACATACCTTCACCAAGCATTACCATCTGCCTCTATACTCTAAATCCAGAGCTGGCTTCACCACTGCAGTGCTGCAGGGCCTTATAGCCACCCGTAATGCCTTATAGAACCAGCCACCCTACCTCAACTTTGGGATTCTACCCAAGTGTAATGACTGCAGCAGTGTAACACGATGAACATAGTACAGTTTTGTACCTACCATAAATGTAGATGTTCAAGTGTATACACTGCTGCAGTCCAGGTTACTCTCCCTCCTTCCCCTCTTACTGGCTGGTACGTACCTATGTCTTCTACCCTTACTACCTATGGGGAGTATTTGCTGGTAACTGTAAGTTGTTTTTTGCTTTTATTATGTATGTTTTATTAGCAATTGGAATTGCCTACCTATTTAGAGGCACTTGACATCTGGGGCAAGAAAAACTGAAGAAAGTGCCGTCTGCTGCATCTTATATATACCTGTCGCACTGACGTCAGGGAGGAGGCGACAGCAACCAACGCCGGACCAAGACTTTAGAACTCAGGCCGACTGGGGAACCGCCTGACGGCAGGATAACCCAAGTGTAATGACTGCAGCAGTGTATACACTCGAACATCTACATTTATGGTAGGTACAAAACTGTACTTTCCCCCTTCTTCTGCATTTAGCCAAGGGTAGTCATCACAAGTTACCTAACAGGGTGGATCTACTCACACAGGACGAGGGATTTCTAATACATTCACAAATGTCAACCCTTCAAATGACACTGTGGGTGAAAGGATTTTGATCCTTTTCAGACATCTATTTTCTGAGGATGTGCTACATTTTCTGCAGGAGGCCAGAAAATCCAATACTAGGAAATCCTACATTTACAAATGGAAGAGGTTTTCAGTCCGGTGTCTTGTCGGAGATAAACAACCATTGTCTGTGAATATTCCAGTGGTTCTGTCTTATCTGTATGAATTACTGAAGACTGGGTTATCATACTCTTTGGCAAAAGCTCATCTCTCAGCCATTTCTGCCTGTCTGCTTATGAACCCTCCTTTGGCTTCTAGGTTGGAAGTCAAACTTTTCTTGAAAGGCATCCTTCATAGCAGACCACCAAAGAAACCAGTTTCTCCTCCTTGGGATTTAAACTTTGTTGTGGAAAAACTTACATTGCCTCCCTTTGAATCAGTAGTTTTGTCTTCCCTTCAACATTTTACTTGGAAAACAGTGCTTCTTTTATCTATCACTTCAGCCAGAAGAGTTTCAGAATTTCGGGCCCTTATGGCTTCTCCTTTTACTGTTTTCTCCAAGGGTAGAGTTTCCCTACACACTAATCCGTCCTTCATGCCCAAGGTGGTGAACGAGTTGTCACTTAGTCAGTCTATTAACCTACTTACTTTCTTTCCCTCAGCACAATCTTCTAGAGTGAGGATCTTATACACCTTGGATGTGCATAGATAACTCGGGTTTTATTTGGATAAAACCATGTCATTTAGGAAGTCTGACCGTCTCTGACTCCTACCATCCCAGGGCTTTGGGCAGATCTGTTTCCAAGCAGACATTGTTCTCCTGGATCTCTAAAGCTATTTCCTTTTGTTATGTGGCTCATGGAAAAAACATTGCTTCTCCAATTAAGGCTTATTCCACTAGAGCTGTCTCTTCTTTAGGCGCTTTTTTTTCCCAAGGGTCTGGATGCTTCTTCTATCTTAGAAGGAGCCACTTGGTCTTCTGTGCATACCTTCACAAAACATTACAAGTTGGATGGTATGTTTAGGTCTAGAGCTGGTTTTGCCAGGGTTATTCTTCAGGGGTTTGTAGAGAGTGCAACTGCCCATCCTTCCATTCTTTCTTCTGCATGAGTTTTGGTATTCTCCCTCATGTTATGAATACTGCAACATATGAATAGAAGGACATAGGATAGTTGTGTAAAAATCTTACCATAACCATAGATGTCCTTCTCTTCTATATGTTGCAGTATTCTATCCCTCCCACCTTCCTCCTGATGCCTGCTTGTTTGTTTCCTGGATGTGTGTTTTCTCAGTTTATCTTAGGCTGGTTTTCTTCATGGGGCATTCATTTCTGAGGATGGTACGTGCTGACATCTGCTGTATACCTGATGTCACTTTATGACCGATGTTGGAAGGGATCCTATGTGTGACATCATACATACCTTACAGTAGCTTTAGACTTTTGTATACTGGCCGGACGTTCGGGGCAGCCTGTGGCGAACTCCCTCATGTTTATGAATACTGCAACATATAGAAGAGAAGGACATCTATGGTAATGGTAAGATTTTACACAACCATTCTTTATCCCTTTCAAAGAAAAAAAAAATCATTTGGCCTGACCCTCAGACCTCTTAGTAAATTCTGGTTGCAAAGTAGAATTCAGAACGTCCCTCCTTTTCTAAGAATGACCCCTCCACCAAGTATATCCTTAGCAGGTAACATAGCTCTACCAGTTTTAGAGCAAATGGTACACTGTGAGTCTGTAGATAAGACTCCACAAGCTTGAATAAAAAAGGTCTTTTTTCTGGTACTCAAAACACAGCCCAAGGAGGCTAAGCCTGGAGCTTTCCAAAGTAAACGGTGCCCAAGAGTAAAAAAATGTCCGGAATGCCAACCTTGCATGCTGTCCTTCCTCCTTTCATGCAAGATATGCTGGTGGTTATCTTGTTATGAAGGACACTTGCCTCCATATCCTTAGTCGAAGAGAGCATGGCATTTTCTCTTTCTTGTGGCTTGGAAAGAATACTAGCAGTTGTTGTCCATGCTTATTTGGTCTGTCTTCTGCATTTGGGGTGTTCAACAAATACTTGGCTTCAGTCTTTCCCCACCTCAAAACAAAGGGGAGTCACTTACTTCCCTGTCTGTAAAGTTACTTAATTCAAGATCTTCAAAGGATGAACTTTACTATAGTAACATTCATTGCCTGACTAGCCTGAACATCTGCCTAATCTTGCAAAAATCCTGTCTGATGCCAGTATGTGCTGGTATACTTTTTTGGTGGGAGGACTATTAAATACTAAAATAAGCAGACTGTTCTTCAAGAAAAATACATTTTTAATTCTTTGGGGTGGAGGTGACTCAGTGTCCATAAAGGACAAGTACACTGCTAGACCACCTCAACAACATGATTCTCTGAGCTGCTCCATACCCAACTATACATAGATGCGACCCCCTATCATGTCCTTGCTAGCTACAGATCACCTAACGTGAGTCTTGAAAACCACACCTCCTACCTAAACCTACTGGAATCTCTTAACATTCAGTCTAATGCCATACGTATGGGTGACTTCGATTACCCCTCCATAAACGAGACTTATATGACCCATAATTCACTTGTACAGAGGTTTTTGAACTTCGTCAATGCAAACACCCTGGAGCAACTAGTTAGCTTCCCAACTAGAGGTACAAATATCCTAGACCTAGTACTCATGAACATGGGGGGATGCTGCTCCAGCCTGGTATTAAATCCTCTCTGGTAAAATTTGACCACAAAATGATCTCCTTTAGTATTAAAACTAACCTAGAATCCCCATAATCTCCAAACCTGTTAAGAACTTTGCTAAGGCGAATTGCCTTAAACTAAGTGGCAGCTTATTAAATTCCAATCCTCTCCGAACCTGGATGACACTGAGGCCTACTCTGAGCTGTACACAAAAGCACTGTACAGCCGCATTCATAGCTGCATAGAGGAGGCAGTACCTGTCCAAGTCAAACTTATGACTACTGGCAAACAAAAATGATTGTTCAACAAAAGGAAAAAAAATCCTCTCCAAAACAACAGGCAAACGAATAAGGAGATGAAGACCTTGATTTACGTACTGCATGCATAGATGTCACAGAGGGGTCCAAGGATGTTGAAAGTAGTGGTGGATAACTATTACTGTAATGTGGTGTGTCAGTGGACAAGGAAGGATCCAGTCTTTCCACTTTGCAGGGAGTCCATATTAGCATAGGAAATGGCTTGAGGTAGTGCCTTCACTTTCAAGCCATATACATCTCAAACTAGAATTCATGAGTAGATCCTCTTCCAGCCTGTATGATTAGAGACTGGAGGCAAGTCTTTCTGATGCTGGAGCAAAAATGGAGTCCCAGAGGTGGATTTGCTTTCTTTTCAGCACATTTATCAGCTACAGGAATAACGTTCCAGATACCTGTAGTACCAGTGGTGCTTCTAAAGGTACAAAAAGACAAGCTAAGATTTATTGTAATAGCCACACTGCAGCAGCCTTAGCAGTATGGGTTGTATTCTGCCAAGGATGTAACAGCCAGCCAGCTTCAAAGTTCAGGTCACCTTCCACATGTGTAAACTGTCAGGCAGCTCGATCTGAGCTAGTTAAAAGACAAGTTTGGATGTGAAGTCCTGCAGAGTTTTTCTGCTGCTGAAGAGTACTTAATCCTGAGGTTTTTGAGGATTGACTATTGGCTTGTGTTTTCCTTTGCTGGGCAGATAAATTCCCCTTAGTGGAAAAAACATTAATTTTCTTAATTTTGTTAATGTTTTATTACTTTCTTCTTCAGGAAACTTATTTTAAAGTTAGGAGTGTTGTGTTTTAATGGACTGTCTCAAGACTGTAATATACTTTTGAACAAAGAACGCATTTTTTTACTTTTAAATTAAAAGTGGTGTAAAGTAACTGAAAACTTTTTTGTGTGGAAAAACTATGTTTATTTTACTATTTTGAGATGCCATAGTATTTTGTAGTATTTTTCTTTCAAAAAAGTAACTTTTGTGGACTGATGGTGTTTATCAGCAATTGCTGATGTTCTTAGTGTTTCACTGTTGTAGTCATCACATTTGGTTTATCTGCTTGCAGTAGCCCTCAGTCGGCCTGATTATCAAAGTCTTAGGTCCTGCATCGGTTGATGTCTCATCTTCCATGACGTCAGGGGTATAAAGCATGCAGCCGATGCCATTACATCAGTCTTTCTTGCCGTGCGGTGCCCGAAGCAGAAGCAGTTCGCAAGTGCCGGTCGGCTGACTCCTGAGTTTCAGAACCGAAGTCTTCAACTAAAGCCAAGTACCCTGTTGGGGAAACTTCTTCTTGCTGTAAACCGATGTCAGTAAAAGGCAATAATTGTATTTCTTGTGGAAAGCAAATACCTCATAAAGATTTTCATTCATACTGTATTCCTTGCCTAGGCCCTGACCACGATGTACCTCGCTGTCGGTTTTGTGCCTTATTTAAACAGCGAACTATTTGTCGTCGGTATATTTACACTTCTAAATATTTTGGTACTTGGTTCAATTACCCAAATATGGCTTCGGTAAACCACCCAACTACCGACTTTCCGAAAAAACGCAAAGATAAAGATAGAGACAGGCCACCTAGGTCCAAATCTGCCGACAGCACTTCTCCTAAACTAGTCACCAGTTCGCCAGTACTTGGTGAGGCGCTTTCGCAGCCCCTGATACCTGCTACTGATTTGCAAGCCTCTACTGAGACCCATTCGGAGTCTGGTATGCCGCAAGATGCTTCAACTGTGAAACCTGCTGATGTCTCTACCTTGGATGGGTCCGGAGCCGCTGTGCAGGCACCGGCTTCTGAGGGTGTATTCAGGCCTACTGACTTTTAATTAAACCAATGCCATCTTCTTCTTCAAGGCCTAAAACTCGATCCATGCCTAGAAAACTGATGCCCAGACCTCATGGTCAGGCCTCTGTGCCTAAAAAACAAATGATAAGAATGGCTGAAGACCTTATTTCTTTAATCAGGGGAAGCCACCCTTCTCCCTCTAAGAGGACTGAATTTGCCTTATGATACTTCTGCTCAAGATTCTGAAATTTCTGTTTCCTCTGATGACCAGGATTTACCCATATCTACCTATGAGGATTCTCGTGCATAGGACTCTATTCCCTCTGCTTCCCCTCCAGAGGATTTCTCTTTAAGTGAAACCTTGCATACTCTTAGGGAGCATTTCCACTGGGATAGCCAGGATTACTCTAAAAAGAGGTTTAGGGATTTCTTACCCCTGCCCCAACACAGGCCTTTAACTATCCCCCCTGTACTGGACATTGTTGATGATGCCTTTTCGGAATCTAGCTTGGCCCCTGACTCCTTACCTCCTGCTCACAGAAAACCTGATAGATATTACAGGGTTCCTGACTCTCACAAGTTCCTTTTTAAAAATCCTACTGCGGATCCTGTGACCATTTTACAAGGACCCATGGGCTTTAATGCTACTACTGCCAAAAATCCTACCCCCTCTGATAGAGATTCCAGGGCGCTGGATAGATGGGGTAAGAAGGTATACACTTCTGCAACCTTGGCCATTAGGGCCTTAAACTGCCAGTTTCATATTTTAAAGTATCAGCAGCATATTATTGGATTGCTTAAACAGAAAATGATGTTGATTCCTGACTGTGCTGAAAATAAGGATTTACAGGATTTAATGCATTCTGCTGAACAAGTTGGAAAACATACTTTGCAGTGTGGTTTAGATTCACTAGAGGCATTTTGCAGGGCTGCTGTCACTGGGTCTATACTTACAAGGCATGCTTGGCTTAAGGAGCAGTCTTTGCCAGATCATGGTAAAGTTAAATTGCTGGATGCTCCCTTAAATCAGGACCGCCTGTTTGGCAACAAAGCAGAAGAAGTACTTAAGAAGATGGAGGAAAAAGCTAAATCTATGCAAACTGCTAAAGATTTCCTACAAATACAACCTCCAAGATTTAGTAGGCATTGGCCTTCTAAGAATTGATCCTTTCCTGCCTCTTCCAGGCCTTCTCAGTCCAAACCCAGAACCAGCAGAACACCCAGGCTTCAGTCCCAAGGTACACACAGGACTAAGCAGTGGGGGGCTCCCACTTCCAAATCAGGGAGTAGTAAGACTCCCCCCTATGGAAAATTGTCTCAATGATTTAACTTTAAAACTTCCAAGCCCCTCTCAACTGATTGCTCCTTTAGGAGGGAAAGATTGCTCTGCAGGCAAAAAACTGGGAACTCATTACCCAGGACAAATGGGTTTTAAATATAGTTTCCCAAGGATACAGATTCCACTTCCACACGTTACCCAGATCTACCTCCAAATCAGTGGGCAGAGGCTCAAAAGCAAGTATTCTCCCTCTTAAGTATAAGGGCTATTCAAACTGTCCCAGAAGAGGAAAGGGGACAAGGTTTCTACTCAAGACTTTTCCTGGTACCCAGAAAAGACAACAAATGGCGTCCTATCCTGGACCTTTCTATCCTAAACACCTTTTTGGTGATCCCAAAATTCAAGATGCTAACTCTTCACCAGTTGCTTCCTATGCTAGGCAAGGTTGCCGGGTTGGCAACACTGAATTTAAAGGAAGCCTACTTGTACATCCCAATCAGGGAATCTTGCAGAAGATACCTACGCTTCAAAGCAGGCTACATGCACTATCAGATGTTCATTGTGCATACAGCTGCAGTCATAACAGATGGGTTCTCCTGCCGTCAGGCGGGTCCTCGGTCGGCCGAATTCCAAAGTCTAGGTCCGGTGTCGGTTGTCGTCACTTCTTCCCTGACGTCAGTGCGACAGGGGTATAAAAGAACCAGCCAACGCCATTTTCTTCAGTCTTTCTTGCCGCGCGGTGCCCGAAGCAGAAGCAGTTCGCAAGTGCCGGTCGGCCAGCTCCTGAAATTACGAATATTTTGCAACCGAAGTCTTCTTGAAAGCTAAGTACCCCATTGGGGAAACTTTTCTTGCCTCAGACCGATGTCAGACAAAGTTAATAATTGTATTTCATGTGGGAAGCAAATACCTCATAAGGATTTTCATTCCCTCTGCATTCCTTGCTTAGGCCCAGACCACGATGTCTCGGTCTATCGTTTTTGTGCTACATTCAACAAACGCACCATTAAGTGTCGGGCGGAGTTCGCCCAGCACTATTTTGGCAAAAAATGTAACTACATTATGTCGTCGGATACTCCGACTCCAGTTTTGTCTAAAAGACGCAAAGATAAGGACCGACACACGAGGTCCGCGGCCTCTACCGACACCACGCCAAAGCTGACTACAGGTGGTCCGGTTCTCAGCGAGGCACCTATGCAGCCCCTGCCTACCGACGACACTTCATTGGCGGTGTCTACTGTGCCCGAGGTCGCAGGCTCCTCGGCCCACACCCCGACTACAGATACCGAAGCCACTCTTGGTGGTGAAACTCAAAATGTAGACAGGTCTGCCTCCTCTCAAGGTGTCTTCAGACCTTCCTCTTCTTTTTCCATAACCCCCCCTGGACAAAAGGCCCAGAGTGGAGGAAGAATCCCCCTTCTTTGACCAGGCCTCCATTATTTCAGAGCACTCTGATGAACAGGATCATTCATACTCCCCTTTTGAAGATTGTGATGCAGAGGAGTTCATCCCCCCCCCCCCCAGAGGATTACTCATTTGGGGAAACCTTGCATACCTTGAGGGAACACTTCCACTGGGAAGGCCAAGAGTACTCAGACTCCAAGAAAAGGCTTAGGGACTTTCTCTTGCTCCCTCAGCACAGGCCTCTGGCTATACCTCCTGTCTTAGACATACTAGATGATGTGTATTCGGAGGCCTGCCGTAACCCAGACTCTTTACCTCCAGTACCAGTCAAGCCTGACAGGTACTACCGGGTTCCTGACTCACACCAATTTTTATACAAAGGCCATGCGGCTGACCCAGAAACTATCTTGCAGGGCCCCAAGGGAATTAAGGCCTCCACTGCTAAAAATCCATTACCTTCCGAGAGAGATTCCAGATCTTTAGAAAGGTGGTGAAAAAAGGTATACACCTCAGCCACCTTAACCATGAGGGCATTAAACTGCCAGTTCCATATGTTAAAGTACCAACAGTTTCTGTTATCACAGTTGAGAAGCAAAATGTCACAACCTGAACAACCAGACTTGAAGGAGTTGCAGGATTTGATGCATAGTGCAGAACAAGTGGGTAAACATACCTTGCAATGTGGTTTTGATGCTGTAGAGGCCTCATGTAGAGCTGCTGTTACAGGATCAGTCATACGTAGACATGCCTGGCTCAAGGAGCAAACCTTACCAGATCATGTTAAAGCTAAATTACTAGATGCCCCTCTACAAAAGGATGTATTATTTGGTGTTAAAGCTGAGGAGGTATTAAAGAAAATGGAGGAAAAGGCTAAATCAATGCAAACAGTGAAAGATTTTCTACAGGTACAACCTCCACGTTTCAGTAGAAATTGGCCTTCCAAAAATTGGTCCTTTCCAGCCACGGACAGACCCCAAAGAGGTAGATACAGGCGCCCGAGGGGCAGAGGGCAATCTCAAGGATCGTTTAGAGGCAGACAATGTCAAGCTCCTACACAAAGAGATGGTGAGGATAGTTCACAGCCATTCAGAAAGCAAACCCAATGACTTTCCCCTTTGCATGCCAAGCAAGGCTCAAATGGCAGCACCCTTAAGCGGAAAACTGGCATTATTTTCGAAAAATTGGCATATTGTCACAAAAGACAAATGGATCCTGGACATTATAAACAGAGGCTACAGATTCCATTTTCACACCCTTCCAAAAATGAGAGGCATGCCAAACCTGCCACACAATCAAAGGGCAGAGGCACAAAGACAAATTTCAGATCTCATGGACATGAAAGCTATTCAAGAGGTACCTACTCAAGAACAAGGTCAAGGTTTTTATTCCAGACTATTCCTGGTACCAAGGAAGGAAAAAGATTGGAGACCTATTTTGGACCTATCCATCCTAAACACATTTTACTCGTGCCAAAATTCAAGATGCTCACATTACAGCAGCTTCTTCCCATGCTGGGCAAGGAGTCTTGGCTGGTAACATTGGACCTCAAGGAGGCATACCTGCATGTCCCAATCAGACAAAATTGCAGAAGATACCTCAGATTTCTTTCAGGTTCAACCCATTATCAATTCTCTGCATTGCCCTTTGGCTTATCTACTGCGCCCAGAGTATTCACGAAATGCCTGGCATCAGTAATTGCCTACTGCAGACTTCAAGGGATACAAATATACTCATATTTGGACGACTGCCTGATCCAAGCGGACAGCAAGCACATACTTCTGAAACATCTCGCTTTTGTAATAATGTTGTTGAATTGTCTGGGATACACAGTCAACAAAAAGAAATCAAGGCTAATACCCTCTCAGAAAATAATTTTCCTGGGTGCCAATTTGGACACAAACACCCAGATGGCCTACCTCACGCCAGAGAAACAGGGGCAACTAACTCAATACTTCAGAAAACTAGCAAATTTCACCAGGCTGACTGCAAGGAAAATCCTGCAGGCTCTGGGATTCATGGCATCTTGCATCCTACTAATCCCATGGCAAAGCTGCATATGAGGAAACTTCAATGGTACCTGAAAAACCTACGGTCTCAACACAGCCACAGTTTGGAAACAATAGTACCACTAATTCCATGTCTTCAAAAGGAATTTCTGTGGTGAGCTCAAGCATGCCAAACAAACACAGGTCTCCCATTCTGCAAGCCTCAAGCAGATCAAGTCATCACAACAGACGCCTCGGACTACGCCTGGGAGGCGCACATGACAGATCGGTGCATTCAGGGCAAATGGTCCCAAAAAGAAAAGCACCTTCACATCAATCAAAAGGAAATGCTAGCAGTAATAAATGCTGTTATACCTTTCAAAGACCTTCTGCATCCAGGTCAACTATTGATAAGGACAGACAACACCACAGTAATGTGGTACATAAACAAACAGGGAGGAACCCATTCATACCCCCTATGCAGGCTGGCCATGTCACTTTGGAACATGGCTCTGGAATTGCAAATTGAACTTCAAGCACAGTACTTGCCAGGCAAGGAAAACACGCTGGCAGACAATCTAAGCAGAAATATGACAGATCCACACGAATGGAAGTTGCATCCTCAAGTTTTTACAGAGATAATTCAAGCATGGGGAAGGCCAGACATAGATCTCTTTGCCTCCCACAGAAATCACCAATTGACAAAATTCTGCTCAAGGACTTTTCATACACAGGCCTGGAGATTGGACTCTCTCTCTCTTTCAGTTGGACAACAATGACAGTTTATGCCTTTCCACCTCTTCTTCTGCTGCCCAAAGTTCTATTAAAAACCAGAGCAGACAGACCAAAGATGATTCTCATTGCTCCAGACTGGCCAAGACAGCACTGGTACCCACTCCTGAGGAGCCTGACGCATTCCCCACCATGGACCCTACCTCTAATGCCTCTTCTTCTGACTCAGCACAGCTTCAAAACTCTTCACAGTCAGCTGAAAACACTCAATCTGGCCGCATGGAAGATTCCTTAACTTCACAACAGACCCTACTCTCCAAGGAGGTGCAGGATGTCATTTTGGAGGCCAGAAGGCCGTCTACTAGAAAAGCTTACTCCGCAAAATGGAAACGGTTTTGTGCCTGGAATGAGAAAAAGGGCCAGAATCCTGGAATACTGAATTTACCTCAAATATTACAGTATCTAGCTGAGCTGCTAAGCAGTGGACTTTCATTCTCCTCCATCAAAATCCATGCCTCAGCCATTTCTGCAGAATACAACACTGATCCACCTTTATTCTCTCACCTCCTCTTAAGACAGTTCCTCAGAGGGGCTAAGAATATAAAACCCCCAAGGAAACAACCAATACCTGCTTGTGACCTCAATTTCATTCTAGAACAGCTGACCTTGCCTCCTTTTGAGCCAGCTGCCTCAACAGATTTGCAATATTTGTCCTGAAAAACAGCCTTCCTTCTGGCTATCACCTCAACTCGCAGGGTATCGGAACTACAAGCCCGCATGGCTGTGCAGCCTTTCATCATTTTCCATCAGGACAGAGTTTCCTTACGAACCAACCCGTCCTTTATGACAAAAGTGGTATCCAGGGTAGCTTTGAATCAGGCTATCCACTTACCTACCTTTTGCCCTAATCCTCAAAACAAAGGGGAGAGACTACTACATTCCTTGGACATCCACAGACAGCTGCGTTATTATTTGGACAGAACAAAGCCTTTCAGAAAATCAGAACAACTCTTTGTGTCCTATGCTATAGGAGCTCAAGGGAAGCCAATTTCCAAACAGACAATCTCAAAATGGATAGCCCACTGCATACGCTTTTGTTACTCTTTTCATGGTAAAACTGTACCTGCTGGCATCAGATCTCACTCCACAAGGGCCACAGCTACCTCTGCAGCTTTCCTCAGAGGAGTTCCTACCAAAGATATTTTTGAAGCAGCCACTTGGAGTTCTGTGCATACCTTCTCCAAGCACTACCACCTACCATTATACTCCAAAACTAGAGCAGTCTTGCAGGGCATCCTGGCTCCTCCTAGTTCCACCTAGTGCCTACCACCCCTTTTTTAGCTTTGGGATTCTACCCATCTGTTATGACTGCAGCTGTATGCACGATGAACATAGTACAGTTTTGTACCTACCATAAATGTAGATGTTCGAGTGCTAAATACAGCTGCAGTCCAGGTTTCCCTCCCTCCTGCCCCTCTTGGGACAGGCCTATTGGCTAACATCTCCTCATACAACCTGATTGGGGTATTCATTTATGGTGTATTTGCTTGCAACTACTGTATTTTGATTATATTGCATTGCATTATTACATGAATTTATGTATTGCCTTCCTTCTGGGGGCACCTGACATCTGGGGCAAGAAAAACTGAAGAAAATGGCGTCGGCTGGTTCTTTTATACCCCTGTCGCACTGACGTCAGGGAAGAAGTGACGACAACCGACGCCGGACCTAGACTTTGGAATTCGGCCGACCGAGGACCCGCCTGACGGCAGGAGAACCCATCTGTTATGACTGCAGCTGTATTAGCACTCGAACATCTACATTTATGGTAGGTACAAAACTGTACTTTCTCTGCACTGTCCTTTGGCTAATCTACTGTGCCCAGGGTATTCACAAAGTGTCTAGCTCCAGTCATTGCATTTTGCAGGCAAAGAAATATTCAAATATACCCATACCTGGACGATTGTCTAATTCAGGCAGAAAGCCAGGACATACTTTTGAATCATCTGGCATTTGTACAAAAGATGCTGACTTGTCTGGAATACACCATAAACGAAAAAAAATCACATCTTGTACCCCGTCACCAAATTATATTCCTGGGAGCAAGCTTGAACACAACTTCCCAGATGGCTTTCTTCACGCCAGAAAAACAAATTCATTTGGCAGCTTACTTCAAACTAATGGCCACAACAACCCTGCTATCTGCAAGACAAGTACTGCAAGCCTTGGGGCTCATTCCTCCTGCATTCTCCTAATTCTATATGCAAGACTGCATATGAGGAAACTACAATGGTATCTAAAAGGCCTATGGTGTCAACATTCTCAGGATCTTGAAGCAATGATTCCAATCATACCTTGTCTACAGTTAGTTTCTTTGGTGGGCAGAGGCCTGCCACCAAAACAAGGGACTACCATTCACTCTACCCCCTGCTGCCCAAATCCTAACAACAGACGCATCAGACTATGCATGGGGGGCTCACTTGGCAGGGAAGTGCATTCAGGGCAAATGAAACCCAAGTCAAATGCACCTGCATATCAATGAAAAAGAAATGTTAGCTGTACAAAATGCTCTGACAACCTTCAAGGACCACATTCTTCCAGGACAATTAATGGTAAAGACGGACAACACCACAGTTATGTGGTGCATAAACAAGCATGGGAGAACCCACTCATACCCCCTCTGCAGACTAGCCATGGCTGTGTGGAACACAGCCTTGAGCTATCAAGTGCACCTATAGGCTCAATTCCTGCCAGGAAAGCTAAATACACTAGCAGACTAACTAAGCAGAAATCTCATGGATCCACACGAGTGGAAACTGGAGCCAAGACTTTCAGCATGTTGTTAAACAAATAGACCTATTTGCCTCCCCCCAGAACTACCAATTGGACAAATTCTGCACAAGGATTCCCCACAAACAAGCTTGGAAAGTGGATGCCCTGTCCTTCACCTGGAAAAATCTGTCAGTTTATGCCTTTCCTCCTCTGCCTCTCCTCTCCATGGTACTACTAATGATCAAACAGGACAAACCAAGGACGATACTGATTGCACCAGACTGGCCATGCCAACACTGGTACCCCTTCTTGCGCAGTGTGTCACTGCTGGCACCATGGCACCTGCCTCCAATCCCTACCCTGCTGTCCCAGCAGGAGGGCCAGATTCTTCATCCTCAGCTTCAAATCCTGAACCTGGCAGCCTGACTAATTACCTGATTTCTCTGTTACCATCCCTCAGTAAACAACTGTTGGATGTCATTCTGGAAGCAAGGAGCCCTAGTATTAGAAAATCTTATGCTGAAAAATGGAAAAGATTCTGTTCCTGCAACCAAACTCGGGGGATGGGCACAGCAGTACCCAATTTACCTCAGATTCTTCAATACTAATTGAGAAGCTTTACAAGGGCCTTTCTTTTTCCTCCATCAAAATTCATGCCTCAGCCATTTTAGCTCATTACAACACAGAACCACCTCTCTTCTCTTATCCACTGCTCAAGCAGATGTTCTTCGTGTTTCACTGTTGCAGTCATTACATTTGGGTAATCTGCTGGCAGGTTGCCCTCAGTTGGCCTAATTAACAAAGTCTTGGGTCCTGCATCGGTTGCTGTCCCTTCTTCCATGACATCAGGTTGTCAGGGGTATAAAACATGCAGCTGACACCATTACATCAGTCTTTCTTGCCATGCGGTGCCCGAAGCAGAAGCAGTTCACAAGTACTGGTCGTCTGACTCCTGAAATTGTCGTTTTCGAGTTTCAGAACCGAAGTCTGCATCTTAAAGCTAAGTACCCCATTGGGGAAACTTTTTCTTGCTCCTTACCGATGTCAGTACAAGTTAATAATTGCATTACTTGTGGAAAGCAAATACCTCATAAAGATTTTCATTCGTACTGTATTCCTTGCCTCGGCCCTGACCACAACGTACCTTGCTGTCTGTTTTGTGCTTTATTTAATCAGCGCACTATCCATTGCCGGTACATTTTTGCCTTTAAATATTTCGGTTCTTGGTTTAATTATCCAGAAATGTTGTCGGTTAGCCATCCGACTATCGGGATTCCGAAAAAAATGTAAAGATAAAGACAGAGACAGGCCGCCGAGGTCCAAAACTGCCGACGAAGCTTCTCCTAAGCCAGTCGTCAGTTCGTCGGTACTCAGTGATGCGCTTTTGCATCCCCTGATACCCACTACGTCTGATTCACAGGCCCCTACCGAGACCCATTCGGAGTCCGGTTTGCCTTAAAATACTTCAACTATGGAACCCGTGGATGTCTCTACCTTGGATGGATCTGGAGCCGCTGTGCAATCACCGGCTTCTGAAGGTGTATTCAGGCCTACAGACTTGCATATTAAATCAACACCGCCTTCATTACTAAGGCCTAAATCTCGATCCATGTCTAAAAAACTGACGCCCAGGCCAGATGTTCAGGCCCCTATTCCTAAAAAACAAATGATAAAAATGGCTGAAGATCTAATTACTCTAATTAGGGGTAGTCCCCCCCCCCCAAGAGGCCTAGGCCTGAGCTTGATTATGAATCTTCTGATCAGGATTCTGTTTCTTCTGTCTCTTCTAATGACCTGGATTTGTCCATACCTACTTATGAGGATTCTGATGCAGAGGATTCCATTCCCTCTGCTTCTCCTCCTGAGGATTTTTCTTTTGGGGAAACCTTATATACTTTAAGGGAGCATTTCCACTAGGAAAGCCAGGAATTTTCTGATTCAAAAAATAGGATTAAGGATTTCCTTCTTCTACCTCAGCATAGGCCTTTGGCTATACCTCCTGTACTAGACATTGTTGATGATGTTTTCTCGAAATCCAGTTTGGCCCCTGATTCCCTGCCTCCAGCTCCTAGTAAACCTGACAGATACTACAGGGTTCCTGAGTCCCACAAGTTCCTTTTCAAAAATCCTGTTGCAGATCCAGAAACCATTTCTCAGGGGTCCAAGGGCATGAAGGCCTCTACTGCTTAAAATCCTATCCCTTCTGATAGAGATTCCAGGGCGTTGGATAGATGGGGTAAAAAGGTTTACACTTCTGCAACCTTGGCAATCATAGCTTTAAACTGCCAATTTCATATGTTAAAATATCAACAGCATATTATTGGACTGCAGTGGGGGGCCCCCACTTCCAAATCTGGAAATAGCAAGACACCCCCTATGGTAAACAGTCTCAATGACTTCCTTTTAAAATTCCCAAGCACTTATCTTTTAACCGCCCCTTTGGGGGAAAAGATTGCTCTTCATGCAAAGAACTGGGAACTCATATCCCAGGACAAATGGGTTTTAAATATAGTGTCCCCGGGATACAGATTTCATTTCCACATGTTGCCAACACCAAACGGGTGGCCAGACCTGCCCCCAAATCAGTGGGCAGAGGCTCAAAAACAAGTACTTTCTCTCTTAAGCATGGGGGCTATTCAACTGGTACCAGAAGAGGAAAAGGGACAAGGTTTCTATTCCAGGCTTTTTCTGGTACCCAGAAAAGACAAATAATGGTGTCCAATCCTGGACCTGTCTACTCTAAACACCTTTCTGGACATTTCAAAATTCAAGATGCTGACTCTTCTCCAGTTACTTCCTGTGCTAGGCAAAGATGCCTGATTGGCAACTCTAGATTTAAAAGAGGCATACCTGCACATCCCCCATCAGGGAATCTTGCAGAAGATATCTTCTCTTCAAAGTAGGCTACTTGTATTATCAGTTCTCTGCACTGCCCTTTGGCTTGTCTACTTTGCCCAGGGCATTCACAAAGTGCCTAGCTCCAGTGATTGCATTTTGCAGGCAAAGAAATATTCAAATATATCCATACCTGGACGATTGTCTAATTCAGGCAGAAAACCAGGGCATACTATTAAATCATCTGGCATTTGTAAAAAGGGTTCCAACTTGTCTGGGGTACGCCATAAACGAAAAGAAATCACAATTGGTACCCCGTCGACAGATTACATTCCTGGGTGCAAGCTTGAATACAACTGCCCAGATGACTTTCCTCACACCAGAGAAGCAAATTAATTTGGTAACTTACTTCAAACAAGTGGCCACAAAAACCCTGCTATCTGCAAGACAAATACCACAAGCCTTAGGGTTCATGGCCTCCTCCTGCATTCTTCTAATTCCATATGCAAGACTGCATGTGAGGAAACTACAGTGGTATCTAAAAAGTCTATGGAGTCACAGCCTGGAAACAATTATTCCTATCATACCTTGCCTACACCTGGAGTTCTTATGGTGGGTAGATGCCTGCCACCAAAACAAGGGGCTACCATTCACACTACCCCCTGCCGCCCAAACCCTAACTACAGATGCATCAGACTATGCATGGGGGGCTCACTTGGCAGGGAAGTGCATTCAGGGCAAATGGAAGCCAAATCAAATGCACCTACATATCAATCAAAAAGAAATGTTAGCTGTACAGAATGCTCTGACAGCCTTCAAGGACTACATTCTTCCAGTACAACTAATGGTAAGGATGGATAACACCATGTTTATGTGGTACATAAACAAGCAGGGGGGTACACATTCCTACTCCCTCTGCAGACTAGCCATGGCATTGTGGAACAGAGCCTTGAAATACCAACTGCACCTACAAGCTCAATTCCTGCCAGGAAAATTGAGTACACTGGCAGACGGACTAAGCAGGAACCTCATGGACCCACACGAGTGGAAACTGGAACGACGGATTTTCAACATGTTGACAAGTGAATGGGGGAGCCCAAACATAGATCCATTTGCCTCCCCCCAGAACTACCAGTTGGACAAGTTTTGCACAAGGACTCCCCACAAACAAGCCTGGAAAGTGGATGCTCTGTCTTTCAGCTGGAAAAACCTTTCAGTCTACGCCTTTCCCCCTCTGCCTCTGCTCTCCAAAGTTCTACTAAAAGTCAAACAGGACAAACCAAGGATGATTTTAATTGCTCCAGACTGGCCGCGCCAACACTGGTACCCCCTCCTGCGCAGTGTGTCGCAAATATCTCCATGGCACCTGCTTCAGACTCCTTTCCTGCTGTCTCATCAGGAGAACCAAATTCTGCACCCTCAGCTTCCAACATTGAACCTTACAGCCTGGCTAATCACTTAAATTCATCCCTATCGTCCCTCAGCAAACCTGTGATGGATGTCATCTTGGAAGCAAGGAGACTTAGTACTAGAATATCTTATGCAGACAAATGGAAAAGATTCTGTGCCTGGAACCAATATTTAGGGATGAGCACTGCAGCGCCCAATTTACCTCAGAGTTTGCAATACTTAACTGAGATGCTTCACAAAGGCCTATCTTTTTCCTCCATTAAAATCCACGCCTCAGCTATTTCATCTCACTATAACACAGAACCACCCCTCTTCTCTCATCTTCTGCTCAAGCAGTATCTCAGAGGGGCAAAAAAACTTGAAACCACCCAGGAGAGCTCCTACCCTTGCCTCGGACCTTAATTTTGTTTTGGAGAAACTCACTCTACCTCCTTTCCAGCCATCTGCTACTGCAGACTTAAAATTTCTTTCTTGGAAAACAGCCTTCCTTTTAGCAATCACTTCAGCTTGAAGGATATCTGAATTACAGGCCCATATGGCAATGGAGCCTTTCATCATCTTTCATGCGGACAGGGTATCTCTCAGGACCAATCTATCCTTTATGCCCAAGGTGGTTTCCAGTGTGGCTCTTAATCAGTCCATTTATTTGCCAACCTTCTTTTCCAATCCACAGAACAAAGGGGAACAGATTCTGTATTCCTTGGATGTGCACAGACAACTTAGATTCTGCTTGGACAGGACTAAATCTTGAAGAAAATCTGAACAATTGCTGGTAGCATTTGCTGCAGGGGCAGAGGGGAAGGCTATTTCAAAACAAACCATTTCTAAATGGATAAGCCAGTGCATTCATTTCTGCTATAAGCACCATGGAAAACCTATCCCCTAGGGGATCAGACCTCACCCCACCAGGGCTGCATCTTACCTCTACAGCTTTCTCAGAGGCATCCCTACCAGGGACATCCTAGAAGCTGCTACCTGGAGTTCAGTTCATACTTTCACCAAGCATTATCATTTGCCAATTTTCTCTAACTCCAGAGCTGGCTTTGCCACTGCAGTCTTGCAGGGCCTTGTAGCTGGCCCTAATGCTTTCTAAATTCCTCCTCCCAACCATAGCTTTGGGAATCTACCCAAATGTAATGACTGCAACAGTGAAACACGAAGAACATAGTACAGTTGTGTACACTTACCATAAATGTAGATGTTCAAGTGCATTCACTGTTGCAGTCCTGGTTACCCTCCCTCCAGCCCCCTAAATTCTTTTGGCTATACCTGTACTTTCCTTTACTATGCTTAAAAGCCTTTTTGGTGTATTTGCTTTTTTTGTTGGAGGTATATCATTGTAATTTTATATTTAATTGCTTCCCATTAGGGGGGCTTCTGACATCTGGGGCAAGAAAAACTGATGTAATGGCGTCTGCTGCATGTTTCATACCCCTAACAACCTGACGTCATGGAAGAAGGGACAGCAACCGACGCAGGACCCAAGACTTTTTTAATTAGGCCGACTGAGGGCTACCTGCAAGCAGATAACTCAAATGTAATGACTGCAACTGCCCACAAATTACCATATAGGTGGTAATCCATTAAGTACAGAAGAAGTAATTAGGGACCTGGGGACCCAGGTTGATAGCAATCTCTCATTTAACAACCACGTGGCCAAAGTGGTTAGAAAAACATTTTATATAGCCCACCTAATCATGAAGGGATTCACATCTAGATCAGGGGAGGTCATCGTGCCTCTTTACTCATCTCTCATCAGGCCCATAATTGAGTACAATGCCCCTTTTGGGATGTACCTTACCAGACACCTGCAGCAACTGGAAAGACCCCAAAAGTACCTCACCAAGAGGATCAAAGGGCTCAAACAGATGCCATATGCTGCCCGGTTAAAGAAACTCCAGCTCTACTCAGTGGCATACCGCCTGTTCAGAGGTGATCTGTGCCTGACGTATAAAGCCACGTCCAACCCAGAATTAATGGACATGCTGCACCTCAGAAAATCCAAATCCCATCGAGCTACGCGCTCGAGAGACTTGAACCTCAGCACTGAAATAAATAGGACATGCTGGAGGGACAGATTCATAACCCAGAGGCTCCCTTCACTCTGTAATAAAATCCCAGTCCAGGTTAGGCAGAGTCCCTCATTGACTCTCTTCAAGAGGAATCTTGATGAGTGGATGGGAGATCGTAGGTTTACCCCGGGTATCACTTCTGTGTCACTGTTAGACAGAGGCATAGTATACTAACCTCGAAAAAGGGCATAGCAAAATAAATTTAAAATGGGTGGCGAAAGCCAAACACATTCTGGCTAGGCTTATAAATGCCCTAGGGCAGATAGCCTAGTATGAACCTATGAACCTATGAACAGTGAATACACTCGAGCATCTACATTTATGGTAAGTGTACACAACTGTACTTTCTACCCTTTCTGATAATGATAGGAAAATTGATAGTCATGGGAAAAGGTGTATTCTTCTGCAACTTTTATTTTCAGAATTTTGAATTGTCAGGCTAATATATTAACGTTTTTTTTCTGACAAACAGAAAGAATGAGGAATATTTTATTTGCATTTTCTTCTAGTGAGGAAAAATCTGCTTTAAATATTTTTTTTTCTATTGCACATGTCACTACTCATTGCTTACAGTGTGTGTGACTCTGTGGGGTATGGTCCCTGTTACTGTTTGAGGAATTTTGCATGGCTGCATTTTCAGAACCTTCTAGATGATGTTAAAAATGAGAATTTATATTCACTCTTGGATAGAGAATTAGTGTTTGGCCCCTCTGCTGCAGAAGTGAATAAAATGTATGATGAAAGGGGCAAGCTGATCCAGAGAATTTCTGAGATTTGTCAGCCACCATCCTTTTCCAAATTTTGGAAGGAATTTTCTGTCTCTTCTAATTTTGGGGAAAAAAAACAGAATAAAGTCCCAACAAAAATTAGGTAAACAGTTAAAACGAAGTGGCGAAAGGGTTCCAAAAATAAATCTTGGACCTTCCAAAACCAAAGACAGTCCAAGAGTCTAAAGGACTATTTAAGAAACCTTGTGAACCCTTCCCACCCTAGCATTTTTCTTCCAGTAAGTCCTAATCTCCATTTTTCTCTTTGGCAACAGATAGTTTTTAGACACCTGGGTTCTGAAAATCGTTCATCAAGGTTACAGGTGACAGTGAGAGGAAATTCCTCCTCATTCCTCATTCTCCGGACCAAAGTCCTTTGTTTCCACCGGTTCTTCATCCTATGCTATCCCATGGAGTGATAGAACCAGTTCCTCCTTCCTAGGTAGGGAAGAGCTTTTATTCATGGATGTTCTGAGCACCTAAGAAAGAAAATTCCTGGAGACTGTTTCTGGATCTTTCTTTCCTAAATCTGTTTGTGCTAATGGCCAAATTCAAAATGATGTCACTTTCCATCCTGTTGCTTCTTCTTCTCTTTCAAGTTTCCTGGCAATACTAGACTTAAAAGATGGTTATCGTCACCTCCCCATTAATCCAGACTTCAGATTTTTCTTAATGTTTTTTGTGTCTGGATTGTGTCAACAATTCTCTGCCTTACCTTTGGACTATCCACTGTACCAAGTGTGTTCACAAAGTGACTAGCTTCCGTTATAGATGATTGCAGGGTATCCAAATTTTTTCTGTATTTAGACAACTTGCATATCTTTGCAGAGTCTTTTTCAAAGTGTCAGGAATCCCTCTCTTGGGTAAAAATTCTCTTACACAAGTTGAGGTTGCAATAGACATTCAAAAGTCTTTCTTGACTCCTTCACACAGGATTGTGTTCCTGAGATGTCAGTTAGATACATCAGTTCAAAGAGATATTCTTCCACAGGAAAAAAATAGAGCTTTATCTTGATCTATTCTAAGATTTTCCATCCAGACTTTGGTCACTGCAAGGAAATATCTCAGGATATTGGCTCTCATAGCATCTATGATTCTCATGGTAGGCGAGACTCTGCATGAGAAAGATACAGTGGTATCTGAAATAAGTTTGGTCTGATCGTCCCCATTATCTTTTCAAATTCCAGTGCTGGGGGGTTACTGTAGAGAAATCTTTTGGTGGAGACAGCAGATATCCCTAAGTACTGCAAAGCAGTATGTTACCACAAATGCTTCGGACTTTGCTTTGGAAGCAGTTTCTGGAGAGATAAAAATGCAGGGGGTGTGGGACACCAAAGACAGATGCAAGCATGTAAATATCAAAGGGGTGCTTGCCCTTATCAAGACATTCAACTTTCTGAACCATCTTTGGTTCCCTTGACCGCTTTAGTTGGTTACAGATAATACTAGTCATGTGATACTTCAACAAGTAAGGGGGAACCAGGTCGTACTCCCTTTACAGTCTCGCCATGTTCACTTGGTATATAGCTTCACAACACAGTCTCTCTCTACCAGCATCCTATATTTAGTCAGAGCAACTTGTTTGGCAGACAAGCTGAGCAGGATTTGGGAAGACCCAACCAAATATAAACTAGATCAGCGGGTCTTTTGAGATTTGATCAAGTCTGTGGGGATTTCCTCAAGTAGACCTCTTTGCCTCCTGTCTGAACATTGAACTGACAAGATTCTATTTCAGGACTCCATGCATAAAGACCCGGAAGACAGATGCCTTTTCTTTTGTTTGGACAGGAATTTTCCTGCATGCTTTTTCTGCTCTTTCCACCAATATCCAGCGTACTTTTGAAAATATGGAAAGAATCCCCAAGACCCTTGTAGTGAATCCTTTGTGGACCAGGCAATGGTGGTTTTCCCTTCATAGGTGTGTACTAGGCTAATGGCCCTGAAGCCTTTACAAGGCTAGCCCATAGGATTACCCTGGCATCGTGCCGCCCGACTTTATTTTCCAGTACTTCTGTCGAGTAGAGCCAGTGGAGTGATCCCTGGGGTAAATTTTCTATTTCTCATCCACTCATTAAGATTTCTGTTGGAGGCCAGAGAGGTGCTCTATTTCACATGTATGGGAAGTCTGTTCCATAGCATGGGCAGTTTCTGGGTTATGAAAATGTCCCTCTAGCATGATGTTCTTCGTATTTCACTGTTGCAGTCATTACATTTGGGTAATCTGCTGGCAGGTTGCCCTCAGTTGGCCTGAATAACAAAGTCTTGGGTCCTGCATCGGTTGCTGTCTCCTCTTCCATGACGTCAGGTCGTCAGGGGTATAAAACATGCAGCTGATGCCATTTTATTCAGTCTTTCTTGCTTCGCGGTGACTGAAGCAGAAGCAGTTCGCAAGTGCCAGTCGGCCGACTCCTGAAATTTTCGCATTTGAGTTTCAGAACCAAAATCTTCAACTAAAGCTAAGTACCCCGTTGGGGAAACTTTTTCTTGCTCCTTACCGATGTCAGTAAAAGTTAATAATTGCATTACTTGTGGGAAGCAAATACCTCATAAGGATTTTCATTTGTACTGTATTCTTTGCCTAGGCCCAGATCATAATGTGCCTTGCTGTCGGTTTTGTGCTAGATTTAACCAACACACTATTAAACTTCGGTATATTTTTGCTTCAAAATATTTTGGATCCAGATTTAATTACCCTGAAGTGTCGTCTGTTAGCAATCCGACTACCGGAGTTCACAAAAAACGCAAAGAAAAAGACAGAGACAGACTGCCAAAGTCCAGAACCGACGACAAAGCTTCTCCTAAGCCAGTCGCTGGTTCGCCGGTACTCAGTGAGGTGCTTTCCCAGCACCTGATACCCGCTACTTTTGAGTCGCAGGCCTCTACCGAGACCCATGTAGAGTCCGGTATGCCTTGAGATTCTCAGAATATTGAACCCGTGGATGTCTCTCCCTTGGATGGGTCCGGAGCCACTGAGCAGGCACCGGCTTCTGAGGGTGTTTTCAGGCCTCAACATTTTTATATAAAACCGATGCCAGCTTCAAAAACAAGATCAAAAGCATCTTCTAAGTCTAAACAACCGACGCATAAGCCACGTGCTCAGGCCCCTATGCCTAAAAAATAGATGATCAAAATGGCTGAGGACTTAATTACCTTGATCAGGGGTTCCCAACCCCCGCCCCCCGCTAAGAGGCCTAGGCAAGACACTGACTATGAATCTTCAGATCAGGTTTCTATTTCTTCTAATTCCTCTTCTGATCAGGAATTTTCTATACCATCCTATGAGGATTCGGATGCAGAAGAATCTATCCCATCTGCATCTCCTGAGGATTATTCTTTTGGAGAAACCTTAAGGGAACATTTTCATTGGGAGAGTCAGGATTTCTCTGAATCTAAAAAGAAGCTTAGGGATTTCCTTCTTCCTCAGCATAGGCCTTTGGCTATACCTCCTGTATTAGACATTGTTGATGATGTCTTTTCAGAATCAAGCATGGCTCCTGATTCCATACCTCTGGCTCGTAGTAAGCCAGACAGATATGACAGGGTCCCTGACTCCCACAAATTTCTATTCAAAAATCATGCTGCTCATCTTGAAATTATCTCACGGGGTCCCAAAGGTGTAAAGACCTCTACAGCCAAAAATCCTACCCCCTCTGATAGAGATTCCAGGGCGCTGGATAGATGGGGAAAGAAGGTTTATACGTCTGCAACCTTGGCATTTAGGGCCTTAAACTGCCAGTTTCATATGCTAAAATAACAGCATGTTATGGGCTTATTGAAACAGAAAATGATGTTGATTTCTGATTGTGTGGAAAATAAAGAATTACAGGAATTATTGCATGCAGCAGACCAGGTTGGAAAGCATACTTTGCAATGTGGTTTTGATTCTTTGGAGGCCTCCTGCAGGGCCGAAGTTACTGTATCTGTGATTAGAAGGCATGCCTGGCTCAAGGAGCAAAATCTGCCTGATCATGTTAAAGCTAAATTGTTGGATGCCCCTTTACAGCATGATACTCTGTTTAGTAATAAGGCAGAAGAGGTTTTAAAGAAAATGGAAGACAAGGCTAAATCTATGCAAACTGTAAAAGATTTCTTACAAGTGCAGCCACCCAGATTCAGTAGGCACTGGCCTACTAAAAATTGGTCCTTTCCTGTGTCCAGCAGAGCCTCTCAAGGCAAATCCAGGCACTCAAAAGGCTCTAGATACCAATCACAGGGTCGTACAGGTCAAAGCAATGGGGTGCCTCCACCTCCAAATCTGGAGGAAACAAAGCACAACCCTACAGTAAGCAGTCTCAATGACTTCCCTCTAGCATCTTGGAAAACAGCTTTCCTTTTGGCAATCACTTCAGCAAGAAGGGTTTCAGAGCTACAGGCTCTCATGGCTGTGGAGCCTTTTATTACATTTTACCTGGACAGGGTGTCCCTCAGGACCAATCCTTCCTTTATGCCTAAGATGGTATCCAGTGTGGCTCTTAACCAAACTATTCACCTGCCAACATTTTACCCAAATCCGCAGAACAAGGGAGAGCGGATTCTGCATTCATTGGACGTACACAGCCAACTACGATTCTACTTACACAGGACCAAATCTCTAAGAAAGTCTGACCAACTACTAGTGGCATTTGCTTCAGGATCAAAGGGGAAGGCTATATCAAAGCAGACTATTTCTAAGTGGATAAGCCACTGCATTCGTTTCTGCTACTTGCACCATGGTAAACCTGTGCCCAAGGGAATTGGGTCACACTCCACCAGGGCTGCCTCTACCTCAGCAGCCTTTCTCAGAGGAGTTCCAACCAAAGACATTCTAGAAGCTGCTACTTGGAGCTCTGTCCATATCTTCACAAAGCATTATCATTTGCCTCTCTTCTCCAAATCCAGGGCAGGCTTTGCCACTGCAGTTCTGCAGGGCCTTATAGCCGCTCCTAATGCTTTTTAGTTCCATCCTCCCATCCATAGCTTTGGGATTCTACCCAAATGTGATGACTGCAACAGTGAAACACGAAGAACATAGTACAGTTGTGTACACTTACCATAAATGTAGATGTTCGAGTGTATTCACTGTTGCAGTCTGGGTTACCCACCCGCCATCCCCCTTTTCTATAACTTCTCTTTCCTTAACTGTATTCTAAAGCCTTTGTGGTGTATTTGCTTTTACATGAAGCTAAAGTTTATGTTGCTAAAGTGCATTTACATATATTGCTGTTTATTTTTATATATATATATATATATATATATATATATATATATATATATATATATACATATATATATATATATATATATATATATATATATATATATATATTTTTTTTTTTTTTTTTTTGCTCCCCATCTGGGGCAAGAAAAACTGAATAAAATGGCGTCGGCTGCATGTTTTATACCCCTGACGTCATGGAAGAGGAGACAGCAACCGACGCAGGACCCAAGACTTTGTTATTCAGGCCGACTGAGGGCAACCTGCCAGCAGATTACCCAAATGTAATGACTGCAACAGTGAATACACTTGAACATCTACATTTATGGTAAGTGTACACAACAGTACTTTCTGTTGATTGTGGTAATGAGGTTGAGGTCTTTGGAGTGTGTGGTGCAGAGTGATTGGGATTTCTTTAGATGTAGCATTTCTAACAGAGCTGGATCAGACATGGCTTTGTAAGTCAAGCAGAGATTGCCTCTAAGGAGGCGATATGAGACAGAATAGTTGGAGTTTTTTGAGTCTGTCCATATAGGACAAGTGTTTAAGTCCTAGGATCCTCTTTGTGAGGTACTTTTGTGGCCTCTCCAGTTGTTGCAGGTGTCTACTGAGGTACATTGTACTCGACGATTGGCCTAATGAGGGAAGAGTACAGGTAGACAATGACCTCTTTCTTCCTGGATGCAAAACCTTAGTAATGAGATGTGCCACATAGAAGGACTTTCTGACCACAGTGGCAGTGTGATGGTCAAAAGAGAGGTTGCTGTCAGCCTGTGTTCCCAGATCTCTTATAATGCCTTCTGTGTTCAGTGGACTACCATCGATGTGGTAATTCATGGGAACTGGGTTTTTCCCAAAGGGGATAACGACACATTTTTTGGCATTGAGCTTAAGGTCATAGTTCTGACACCAGTCGTTGGTCTCAGTGAGGCCTTTCTGTAGGATGTCATAGAAACTAGAAACCTTCAACCTTCTTTTGGAAATGACCAGGGGCAATTTCCACAAGATTTCACACAGGCTGGAACTACTCACATGAGATCAGGGTCTGATGAAGTTAACACTTGTTTAACGAAAGCGCTCTCATTTTATGTTTTTCTTGTGGATTTTTATCATTAAATACACCTTTGGTTTATCATCACCTCAGTGATTTGTGCCTGTTAAACTTTGCCTGCCAGCATTTTTATTTATTTAGAACAGGGATGTTTGATACCCTCCGATATCAGTCAAATTCAGTTGATTGCCTGGAGGGTCTATATCATAATGGCGAAGGTACAGAATCTCGAGTACCTGTTCATCGACACATAAGTGTCAAACGTCCTTTTCAGTGAACGGCCACATCATCGATTACTTTCCAAGGGAAAGAAATCAGTTGGCCGTTGTTTAAATCTGCCCTTTTCTCTGCAGTAGTGCGATCTCGGAGTTAGTATATTTAGTTGGGGTGGAGTGGGGGGGGGCGAAGCACTCATTCCAGGCTAGTTGTTTTCTGCTTCTGCAATATTTGTGTGAGTTACTATCCTATGGCTTTTCTTATTTCTCTGTCAAGGTTTGTTTAGAAGCCATTTCAGTATGTCTGCCCATGTAGCCTCCTCTTTCAATGTAGTCTCATGTCAAAATGTTCTTGAAAGGCGTTTTGCATAAGAGGTCTCCAAGAAAACCAGTGGCACCTACTTGGGATCTTAATTTTGTGTTAAAGAATTGTTCCATTTGAGCCAGCTGATCTAGCTGGCTTGAGGTTCTTAACATGGAAAACAGTTTAACTGATTGCTCTGCCCTCTGCAAGAAGGTATCTTTGTTGCAAGCTCTTATGGTGAATCAGCCTAATCTCATTTTCCATAGGAACATGGTTTCTTTGAGAACTAATTCTTCTTTTACGCCTAAAGTGGTATCTGAGTTTTTATTAAGCCAAACTGTCTGTCTCTTCATTTTCTTTCCTAAATCTAAAAAAATGAGGGAGACAGAATATTTCAAACCTTGGATGCCTACAGACAACTCTTTTACTGTCTTAACAGAACTACATCTTTCATAGATTCATAGGAGGTAACTAGGCTAATGGCCCAAGGGCCTTTACAAGCCTAGCCATGTAAAAACCCTGAGTACCCTAGATGACCCTAGTTAGATGGTCATTTGCAGAGTGATACTATGATCAGCACTGAGTGCCACCTGTCCATTGAAGGCCATAGGTGCCACCCCCTGTGGCAAATTTGCAGTTTCCCATCCAGTTGTCATGGGTGTGGTTAAATAGGGTCATTGAGGAGATGCAGATTGTGGATCAGTTCATTTCTTTTGAAGGTAAGAAGAAGAGACAACTTGTGTCAAAACAGACCATTTCCAAATGGTTGTCTAAGACTATTACCTTTTGTTAAGTTTTGTTAGGACCATTTTCCAGGGGCTGTTACACTCTTCCACATCCCAAATCTAGTTAGCTAAGGTAATCTACCTATATAATTAAGGCTACTGCAGCACTGATCAATATGATGAATATAGTACAGTTGTGCAAGTGAAACTTAGCATAACAGTAGATGTTTGATCAGTGCTGCAGTAGCTGCTCCCACTCTCCACCCCCCCTCCCTTTTTTTGTGTGTTTTTTATGTCAGGGTGTGAGCATTTATTTTTCAAATCCCACAGCAGCTGTTTGTCTCCATTGGCATGTAATCGTCCTCATTAAACCAAGCCGCTCCTCGGGTCAAGCAGGTCTCTGCCCCCATAACAAGAATTGGAAACCTCAAAAATACCTCACTCATGCACTGGACACCTACGGATGCTATCCTGTAACTAAACAGGCTTAAAACTAATTAAACCAGGCAGCCCCTCAGGTCAAGTGAGTCTCTGTGCCCCCATTACAAGAAATGGAAACCATTAAAAAATAACTCACTCGTGCACCGGGCACCGTCTGATACTGTCCTGTAACTAAAGAGGCTTAAAACTAATGTAGGTGCTTAACTTCCAAGTATCTAGACAGTAAAATACCTTAACTGCACTAAATTAAACAATTGTTAGTACATTTTGCTGTATAGTTCCTTACTCAAACCACTGTACTGATGAGCTTATCACCAGGAAGCAACATCTGCATAATCCTCTCCAGTAAGTGTCACCCAACCCCCAAACCACAGTCTATTTTCATTTGAGAAAAACTTAAATCTATAAAATAGCATACCATTACCTCTCCTCTTCATCTGTACCTAACCCCAGCTTTAATATTATATCCTTTTAAGAAATTCAGGGTAAAATTAGATGATTTCTACACTTGCCTTAATTTAATTGTATAAAGTATAGTGACTGTGCAAATTAGCATACCTTTTCTTAAGGTTCACTGATTGATTTCTAACCCTCTTGCACTTCATAAACAGTGTCTGCAGAGTTCAGTTACCCATTGGCTATCCATCTCCTTCCCTGTAGTCTTTAACCCCCCCCCCCTCCAGCTCTTGTCCTGTATTGGATTGCCTGAGGTATTATAAACCCAGGGTGCTATTTTGTTTCCTTTTTCAAATTCCACAGTAGCTGTTTGTCTCCCCTGCCATGTAACCATCCTCATGTAAGTTATTTCATTCAAGGTATGCTGTACATTGTGGTTTAATACCTAATTCTTTAATACAACAGCTTGTGCTATCTGTTTCTGTTGTTTTTAGCACTTCAGAATGCCTTTAGACATTTCTGCTTAATGAACTGTTGTCACATATGCACCTAGATACATTCTGTTTCCTTGTTTACTGTTTTAGAGCCGGAAGGGTTATTTCACATATTGCATTGAACTGCTCTGTCTAACTGCATTGACTAGTGTTTAAAACATGTTGAAAGTGCATCTTGCTTTAATGTAGTTGAGAACTGCTTTATGTATTATTCACACTATATTTTTGTATGTTGCCACAAGAAAAAAAATATGATATCCTTCATGAATGCAACTGCAGTCCTGACATATGGGTTGTCCTGCCTCAGGCAGCCCTTCGGTCGGCCGGATTCCAAAGTCTGGGTCCGGCGTCGGCTGATGTCACCTCCTCCCCGACGTCAGAGCGGCTGGGGTATAAAAGCATCAGCCGACGCCATCTTCTTCAGTCTTTCTTGCCGCGCGGTGCCCGAAGCAGAAGCAGTTCGCAAGTGCCGGTCGGCCAGCTCCTGTGTTTTCAGATACCGAAGTCATCAAAAAGCTAAGTACCCCATTGGGGAACCTTTTCTTGCCTCAGCTGATGTCAGATAAAACTGAAAAAGTTAATAATTGCTTGTCTTGTGGTAAACAAATACCTCATAAGGACTTCCATTCTTACTGCCTTCCCTGCCTCGGCCCAGACCACGACGTCTCGGTCTGTGCTGCCTGTGCTTGCTTCAATAAGCGCCGGGCAGAATTTGCTGAAGACTTTTTTGGGGAAAATTACTCCTATATCATGCCGTCGGAACTACCGACAGCACATATTTCCAAAAAACGGAAGGACCGGGACCGACATTCGCGGCCCGCGACTTCCACCGACACCACGCTAAAGCCTACCGCGAGTGCATCGGTCTCTTCGGAGGCGGTAATTCAACCACTCCAGGCCGACGACACCGCTTTACGCGCCGGTCCCGGAGGCTACCCCGGTGCCGGTTGTTGATTTTCCTCCTGAAACCGAAGCCCAAGATTTGCCTGACACCATACCGGTGGACAAAGTTACTCCAGCACGTGGGGCAGCTAGGCCTCCTGTGTCTATGTCCATCAAGGCCTACACACGTGCTAAGGCTGCCAGCCAGGTTAAGTCTCACCCTCCTAAATCTTTTTCACAGGGTCCCACTTCGGATAAACAGATCATGACTTTAGCTGCAGATCTAATTTCTTTAATCAGGGGCTCTCAGGCTCATCCAGACAGAGGTTCTCAGCCACCTTCAGACAAAAGGCCTAGGGTTGAGCAGGCGGATACCATTTCCTCAGATGAAGCCTCTGGTGAGTCAGACCATTCAGATTCCCAGGAAGAATCTTTCCCGGCCTACGAGGATTCTGATGCTGATGAATCCATTCCCTCTGCCTCTCCTCCTGAGGATATTTCTTTTGGGGAAATTCTCCACTCCATGAGAGAGCATTTTCAGTGGCAGGGCCAGGATTTCTCTAACTCCAGGAAAAGGCTTCGGACCTTCCTTACGTTACCCCAGCACAGGCCTTTAGCTATACCCCCAGTGTTAGATGTATTGGATGATGTGTTCTCAGACTCCAGTACTTCTCCTGATTCTCTCCCTCCTGCTCCTGTCAAGCCAGACAGATATTACAGGGTTCCTGAAACTCATAAACATCTCTTTAAGGCCCACTCTGTTGATCTAGAAACTATTTCTCAGGGCCCCAAAGGAGTGGCCACTTCCACGGCCAAAAATCCTTTGCCCGCAGACAGGGAATCTAGGTCCCTGGAGAGGTGGGGTAAAAAAGTTTATACCTCATCCACCCTTGCCATGTGGGCACTTAACTGTCTTTTTCATATGTTTCAGTATCAGGATTTCTTGATGGATTATTTACAGAAAAAGTTAGCCTCTCCTGAGCCTTTAGATAGAAAGGCCTTGCAGGATTTGGTTCATAATACTCAGCAGGTTAGCAATCATTTTCTTCAGTGTGGTTATGATGCATTGGAAGCTTCATGTAGGGCAGCCATGACAGGGGCCGTCATACGTAGACATGCTTGGCTGAAAGAACAGACATTGCCAGATCATGTTAAAGTAAAGCTTCTAGATGCACCTCTGAAAAAAGACAAGCTATTTGGTGCTAATGCACAGGGTGTGTTGAAATCAATTGAGGAAAAGGCTAAATCAGTACAAACAGTCAAAGATTTCCTCCAGGTTCAGCAGGAATTGGCCTTCGAAGAATTGGTCCTTTCCAGACACTGACAAGTTCCAAAGGAGAAAAAACAGGCATGCTCGAGGTAGAGGGCAATGCCGAGGCTCCTACAGGGGCCGCCAATGGCAACCAACTAATCAGAGAAGTGGAGCAGGGACTTCTACTGCTCCACAGGGACAATCACAATGACTTGACTTTGACACCGCCGACCAAGGCTCAAAGAGAAGCACCTTTAGGCGGAAAATTATCTTTATTTTCAAAAAATTGGCACGTCTTTACAAAGGACAAATGGATTTTGGACATAATAGACAAAGGTTACAGGTTCCACTTCCATCCCTTACCAACAAGACAAGGCATGCCAAACCTGCCACAAAATCAAAGGGCAGAGGCACTCATACAAGTTTCAAAGCTGCTACAAATCAAAGCAATAGAAAAGGTTCCTCCTCAGGAACAAGGCCAGGGATTCTACTCAAGACTGTTCCTTGTTCCAGGAAAAGAAAAGCAGTGGAGACCTATACTGGACTTGTCCGCTCTAAACACTTTTCTCATTGTGCCAAAATTCAAAATGCTGACGTTACAGCAACTTCTTCCCATGCTGGGCAAGGGGTCTTGGCTGGTTACTCTGGACCTCAAGGAGGCATACCTGCATGTCCCAATCAGACACAGCTGCAGAAGATACCTCAGATTTCTTGCAGGGTCAGAGCATTATCAATTCTCAGCATTGCCTTTTGGCTTATCTACTGTGCCCAGAGTATTCACGAAATGCCTGGCATCAGTAATTGCACATTGCAGACTTCAGGGGATACAAATATACCCTTACCTGGACGACTGCCTTATACAAGCAGACAGCAAGCAAGCCTTGATAAGAAACTTGGACTATGTCATTCACTTACTACAGGCTTTGTGATACATAGTCAACATTCAAAAATCAAGACTACTGCCATCCCAACAAATAATTTTTCTAGGAGCCAAATTGGACACAAACTCACAAATGGCTTTCCTCACAGAAGAAAAACAAGAACAATTACCAGATTACTTCAAAAGCCTAGCAAAGCACACCCAGATGACTGCAAGGAAAATCCTGAAGGCCCTGGGTTTCATGGCATCTTGCATTCTTCTGATTCCACTGGCAAGACTACACATGAGAAAACTACAATGGTACCTAAAAAGTTTATGGTCTCAACACAGCCACAACTTAGAAGCAATTATTCCACTCATTCCATGTCTACAAAAGGAATTTTTGTGGTGGGCACAAGCAAGCCAGCTAAACGAAGGCATGTCTTTCAACAAACCTCAAGCAAGCCAAACCATTACAACAGATGCCTCAGATCATGGATGGGGGGGCGCACATGGAGGGCAGATGCATTCAAGGGCAATGGGCCCCCCGGGAATTGCATCTGCACATCAATCAAAAAGAGATGTTGGCAGTGATTCATGCAATCGAGGCCTTCGGAAAATTTCTTCAGCAAGGTCATCTGCTAATAAAGACAGACAACACCACTGTTATGTGGTACATAAACAAACAGGGAGGCACCCATTCTTACCCCCTCTGCAGACTAACAATGACTCTTTGGGAAAAGTGAAACTGAACATACAGTTGCAATCCCAGTTTGTCCCAGGCAAGGACAATGTTCTGGCGGACAGTCTAAGCAGAAATATTATGGACCATACGAATGGATGTTGCATCCAGACATTTTTTCACAAATAACTCATGCATGGGGAAGGCCGGACATAGATCTCTTTGTCTCACACCTCAATCATCATCTGAAGAAGTTCTGCTCAAGGACACACCATCCTCAAGCCTGGAGAATGGATGCTCTCTCCTTCAGCTGGAATTCTCTAACAATCTATGCATTCCCACCTCTACCATTAATGACCAAGGTGTTACTGAAGATCAAAGCAGAACAACCGAAAGGCATTTTGATAGCTCCAGACTGGCCAAGACAGCACTGGTATCCATTACTAAGGAGCATAACTCACACCAAGCCGTGGCTCCTGCCTCAATGGCCTCTGCTTATAACTCAGCACAATTACAGGACTGTTCATCCCAACCTGCAAACATTGCAACTGGCAGCTTGGAGGGTTCCATGACTTCTCCCCATATCTCTCTCTCCAAAAAAGTTCAAGAGATCTTACTGGAAGCACGCAGGCCTTCCACCCGGAAAAACTTATTCAGCCAAATGGAAGAGATTCAACATCTGGAATGCCAACAAGGGTCAGGATGCATCAGTAATGAGCATCCCACAGATACTAGAATACTTGGCAGAAATGCTTCACAATGGCCTTTCATATTCTTCCATAAAAATACACGCTTCAGCAATTTCAGCAAAATACAACTGTGATCCACCTGTGTTTTCACATCCTTTGCTAAGACAGTTTCTAAGAGGGATAAAGAATATCAAACCCCCAAGAAAACCACCAGTGCCTGCATGGGACCTCAACTTCGTCTTGGAAAAATTAACTCTTCCTCCTTTTGAGCCAGCAGCATCTTCAGAATTGCAATTTCTCTCCTGGAAAACAGTTTTCCTGTTGGCAATTACTTCAGCAAGAAGAGTCTCGGAGATACAGGCCCTCATGGCAGTACCTCCATTTCTCATTTTCCATCAGGACAGAGTCTCTTTAAGAACCAGTCCTTCATTCATGCCAAAAGTGATATCCAGGGTTTCTCTAAATCAAGCTATTCACCTGCCTACTTTCTTTCCCAATCCTCAAAATAAAGGAGAAAAACTTCTGCACACTTTGGACATACACAGGCAATTGCGCTACTACTTGGACAGAACAAAGGCCAACAGAAAGTCTGACCAACTATTTGTAGCTTACGCTGCTGGAGTACAAGGAAAGGCAATTTCCAAACAAACAATTTCAAAATGGATTGGAAATTGCATCAGATTCTGCTACTCTTTCCATGGAAAAGGTGTGCCAGCCAATATCAGGCCACACTCCACCAGAGCTACAGCCACCTCCACAGCCTTTCTAAGAGGGGTGGCTACAAAGGACATTCTAGAAGCTGCTACATGGAGCTCCGTGCATACATTTTCCAAACATTACAACCTGCCTTTATATTCCAGATCCCGAGCCGGCTTTGCTTCTGCAGTCCTGCAGGGCATTTTAGCTACACCATCCTTATCTTAGATCCTACCACCCCCAGCTTGGCTATGGTATTCAACCCATATGTCAGGACTGCAGTTGCATTCTTGAAGGACATAGTACAGTTTTGTACCTACCATAAATGTAGATGTCCGATAGATATGCAACTGCAGTCAGGTTTTCCCTCCCTCCTTCCCCTCTGTAATTCTCTTTTTTGGGTCCACTCCCCCTTTTTCAAATTAGCTGGGGATATCTGTTATGGTGTATCTGTTTATTACTGTTGTGCATGTCTGGAATTTTTATCCATTCTCTAAATTTAGCCTTCCTTGGAGGGCACCTGGCATCTGGGGCAAGAAACACTGAAGAAGATGGTGTCGGCTGATGCTTTTATACCCCAGCCGCTCTGACATCGGGGAGGAGGCGACATCAGCCGACGCCGGACCCAGACTTTGGAATCCGGCCGACCGAAGGGCTGCCTGAGGCAGGACAACCCATATGTCAGGACTGCAGTTGCATATCTATCGGACATCTACATTTATGGTAGGTACAAAACTGTACTTTATTAGGTGCTGAAGCAGAAACAACCATTATCTGCTGATTTTGTTATAGAGTACTGTTAAACCAAGGTCAGTCTTACACAGCTTAATTCTTCCTAATTGACACACTTGCACACATCATTTTAATTTCTATAGCTCTCCTATGCATCGTTTGACTTATTTTACTAGGCTATAACCTACCTATCTTGATACTGTATGCTCTTCCCCTGACTCTTACAGTTTTACCTGAACTATTACTTGCCAGCCATACATTACCATTGCTGGTGACTGGTCACACAGCACGTGCTCCTTTAATCTAATGCTGTCTTACATTTTTTCTTTTTCTTTCAGTAAACCAAGCTGCCCTTGGGTCAAGCTGGTCTCCGCCCCCAATAACAAGAAGTGGAAACCTCAAAAATACCTCACTCTCACACTTGGCACCCATGGACACTGTCCTTTAACTAAAGGGGCTTAAAATGAATGTGTCTAGACAATAAAGTACCTTAACTGCACTAATTTAAACAAGTGTTAATGAGTGTGTTAGTACATTCTGCTGTATAGTTCTTACTCAACCCACTGTACTGACGAGCTCATCGTCAGGAAGCAACAGCTGCATAACTCTCTCCAGTAAATGCACCCCTCCCAAACCACAGTCTGTTTTCTTTTTAGAAAAACTTACGTTTATAAAATAGCATACCATTATCTCTCCTCTTTATCTGTACCTAACCCCAGCTTTAATATTATATCCTTTTAAGAAATTCAGGGTAAAATTAGATAATGTCTGCACGTGCCTTAATTTAACGGTATAAAGCAGAGTGACTGTGCAAAGTAACATACCTTTTCTTAGGTTTCACTGATTGGTTTCTAATCCTCTTGCACTTCACAAACAGTGTCACATACATTTTAAATGTGTATTAAACATAAACTATCCCATTAATTTTAGTAGTGGCTTTCAGCTGACCCCATTGCTCTACATCTGCAGATAATCTGATTCTAGTCACCAGCAGTATTTTTCTTATTGCATAATAGACTATCCACGGTCACCAAACAACTGTGCAGTAAGCATTTCTGTTTCTGTGCTCACTCCATCTAAATTACTTTTCACTGTTAAAGGCATTCCACTCCATTTTAAATCCCTACTTTTAAGTAACATATCCTTTTTCGCTGGTTTTAATACCTCACTGATTGTTTTGGAAGACAGCTGCATAGAGGGTCCAGATTGGACCCACTTTGTTCGCCCTTGCTTCGCTTGGACTCACTCAGCTCCCCTAACCTGCCCCCATTCACACACACCCTCACATCAATTACGTTTATCTCTAACCTCTCCCCTCCCACCCACTTTGAAGGTCCAACCACCACTCACATCCAATTATTAATCTAAACTCTCACAGACTTATCCATTATCCTGTTTCCAACCCCAGCTAATTAGAGTACTACTTCCTAGCCTATAACCTTTTAGATCCTCTGTACTGCCCCCTACAACTCTTACAGTACTTTGATGTCCTTCAAGGATGCATCTGCAGTCATAACATATGGGTTGTCCTGCCTCAGGCAGCCCTTCGGTCGGCCGGATTCCAAAGTCTGGGTCTGGCCTCGGCTGATGTCGCACTTTCCCCGACGTCAGAGCGCCTGGGGTATAAAAGCATCAGCCGACGCCATTTTCCTCAGTCTTTCTTGCCGCGTGGTGCCCGAAGCAGAAGCAGTTCGCAAGTGCCGGTCGGTCAGCTCCTGTGATTCAGCTACAGAAGACTTCGAAAAAGCTAAGTACCCCATTGGGTACTCTTTCTTGCCTCAGCCGATGTCAGATAAAGTAAATAATTGTTTAACTTGTGGGAAACAAATACCTCATAAGGATTTCCACTCTTACTGCCTCCCATGCTTTGGCCCAGACCACGACGTCTCGGCCTGTTCAGCCTATGCTTCCTTCAACCGACGAACTCTTAGACGTCGGTCGGAGTTTGCAGAGGAATTCTTTGGGGCTAATTTTGCATATAAGATGCCGTCGGAGACTCTGACTTCGCATTTGGTGAAAAAACGGAAGGACAAGGACCGACACTCGCGACCCGCGGTTTTGGCTGAAACCACGGTTAGGCCTACCGCGAGTGTCTCGGTTTTGGCCGAAACCGAGTCCTCGGTACTTCCTTTAACCGAATCCACTCAACCGACCACCGCGGCCCTGGAGGCCCCGGCTGAGTCGGCTACAGAGCTACCTACTGAAACCAGTGTCCAGGAAATGTCTGACACCATTCCTTTGGACAAGTCTACTCCTGCATGTGGTGCAGCCAGACCCCCTGCTTCCATGTCCATTTAGGCTTTTTCCAGGGCTAAAGCTGCTAAACTTGCTAAAGCTTTGCCTCCCAAGACTACCTCTCAGAGACCTTCTTCTAGTTCTCAGATCCTCAGCCTTGCAGAGGATCTTATCTCTTTAATTAGAGGTTCTCAGCCTCACCCAGACAGGGGCTCTCAACCACCACCAGACAAAAGGCCCAGGACTGAGCCCTCTGACCAGCTCTCTTCAGATGAGTCTACGGATGGATCTGTGTTGTCAGATCACCAGGAGGAGGCTTATTCGGCCTACGAGGATTCTGATGCTGAAGAATCTATCCCTTCGGCCTCCCCTCCTGAAGAGTTTTCCTTTGAGACACTACACTCTATGAGAGAACATTTCCAATGGCAGGGTCAGGAATTTTCTGATTCTAGAAGGAAATTAAGGACCTTTTTACATTTACCTCAGCATAGGCCCTTAGCTATTCCTCCTGTTTTGAATGTTATTGATGATGTGTACAATGATGTTAGTACAGCCCCTGATTCTCTCCCTCCGGCTCCTGCCAAACCTGATAGATACTACAGGGTCCCGGATTCTCATCTTCATCTGTACAAGGCCCATTCTGCAGACCCAGATACTATTTCTCAGGGCCCAAAAGGGGTTGCAGCTGCCACTGCCAAAAATCCTCTACCTTCTGAAAGGGAGTCTAGAGCTTTAGAGAGATGGGGAAAGAAGGTATATACTTCTGCAACTCTTTCCATGAGGGCATTAAATTGTCAATTCCATATGATACAGTACCAAGAGTATTTGTTAGATGAATTGCATAAGAAGCTTTCCTCTTCTGAACCCCTTGACCGTAAATCCCTTCAGGATCTGGTACATAACTCACAGCAGGTTAGTAATCATTTTTGCAGTGTGGTTATGATGCACTGGAAGCTTCATGTAGGTCAGCTATGACTGGGGCAGTTATTCGTAGGCATGCCTGGTTGAAGGAACAATCTTTACCAGACCATGTTAAAGCTAAACTCCTGGATGCTCCAATGGAAAAAAAAATTATTTGGTTCCTCGGCTCAGGAGGTCTTAAAGAAGTTTGAAGAAAAGGCAAAATCTGTGCAAACAGTTAAGGACTTTCTGCAAGTACAACCACCGAGATTCAGCAGAAACTGGCCTACTAAGAATTGGTCCTTTCCAGACTCGGACAGATCCCAGAGGGGCAGGAACAGGCGTCCCAGAGGTAGAGGGCAAGCTAGAGGCTCCTACAGAGGCCGTCAGTGGCAGCCTACCAACCAGAGAGGTAGTGCAGGAACAGCAACAACAACTACTACACCTGGACAGACTCAATGACTTTCCTTTGTTTCCGCCGACCAGGGCTCAATTGGAAGCACCATTGGGCGGAAAGCTTTCTTTATTCTCAAAAAACTGGCATTACATTACAAGGGACACATGGACACTGCAAATAATAGACAAAGGATACAGGTTCCACTTCCACACTTTGCCAAGAAGAAACGGAATGCCAAACCTGCCACCAAATCAGAGAGCAGAGGCTTTAAAGCAGATCAACAACTTAATACAAATGAAAGCCATAGAAAAGGTACCTCTTTCAGAACAAGGCCAAGGATTTTACTCCAGATTATTCCTTGTTCCAAGAAAAGAAAATCAATGGAGGCCTATTCTCGACCTGTCCGCACTGAATACTTACCTCATTGTGCCAAAATTCAAGATGCTGACCCTACAGCAACTTCTTCCCATGCTGGGCAAGGAGTCTTGGCTGGTGACTCTAGATCTCAAGGAGGCATACCTGCATGTCCCTGTTCGACAAAGTTGCAGAAGACACCTCAGATTTCTGGCAGGATCAGAGCATTATCAATTCTCAGGATTGCCCTTTGGCTTATCTACTGCGCCCAGAGTATTCACGAAATGCCTGGCATCAGTAATTGCACACTGCAGACTTCAGGGGATTCAAATCTACCCATATCTGGACGACTGCCTTATACAAGCAGACAACAAGAAAAATTTGATAAAGGACTTGGACTTATGCCATCCACCTATTACAGGCCTTGGGATACACAGTCAACATCCAAAAATCAAGACTTGTTCCATCCCAAAGGATAACCTTTTTGGGTGCAGATCTGGACACAACCACCCAAATGGCCTTTCTCACAGAATAAAAACAAAAACAACTTCTGGATTACTTCTTGAATCTGACAAGACAAACTCAGCTAACTGCAAGGAAAATCCTGCAGGCCCTGGGTTACATGGCTTCCTGCATAATTCTGATTCCACAAGCCAGGCTGCATATGAGAAAATTACAATGGTACCTAAGGAGTGTATGGTCTCAGCACAGTCACAGTTTGGAAACTTTGATACCAATCATTCCTTGCCTTCAAAAGGAATTTCTGTGGTGGGCTTAAGCCTGCCAGTCCAACAGAGGGTTGCCTTTCAACAAACCATCACCACGGACGCTTCAGACCGAGGATGGGGAGCACACATGGAGGGCAAATGTATCCAAGGCCTATGGTCTCAAGGGCAGCTGCGCATGCACATAAACCAAAAGGAAATGCTGGCAGTGATACACGCAATCGAGGCCTTCAAACCTTTCCTCCATCAAGGCCACCTGTTAATAAGGACAGACAACACCACAGTCATGTGGTACATAAGCAAGGAGGCACGCATTCCTACCCTCTATGCAGGCTGGCCATGAATCTATGGGATCTATGCTTGAAACTCAATATCCAACTACAGTCCCAGTTCATGCCAGGGAAAGAAAATACACTGGCAGACAGCTTAAGCAGAACTACCATGGATGCACACGAATGGATGCTGCACCCAGACATCTTTCTACTCATAACACAAGCATGGGGAAAGCCGGAGATAGATCTGTTCGCCTCGCCCCACAATCATCAACTGAAGACATTCTGCTCAAGGACATACCACCCACAAGCTTGGAGGGTGGACTCTCTCTTTCAGCTGGAAAGCTCTAAAAGTCTATGCCTTCCCACCTCTCCCATTAATGTCCAAGGTTTTACTGAAGATCAGGGCAAAACAGCCAAGAGTGATTCTGATAGCTCCAGACTGGCCAAGGCAGCACTGGTACCCACTATTGAGGAGCATGTCACAGACGAAACCGTGGCCTCTCCCCCTATGGCCACTTCTTCTGACGCAGAACAATTTCAAGATCATGCATCCCAACTTGAAAACATTGCAGCTAACTGCCTGGAAAATTCCATAAACCCCCCTCAAAATAACTTATCACAGAGAGTAAAGGACATTATTATGGAAGCTCGCCGCCCTTCCACAAGGAAGACATACTCAGCAAAATGGAAAAGATTTCTCATTTGGAACACAACAAAAGGCTTAGATGTGACAGTGGCGAGCATGGCACATATTCTGGAATACTTAGCAGAATTGTTCCACAATGGCCTGTCCTATTCTTCCATTAAGATTCATGCCTCAGCAATTTCAGCAGAATACAATGTTGATCCACCTATCTTCTCGCATCCTCTCCTCAGGCAATTTCTGAGAGGAATCAAAAACATCAATCCTCCAAGGAAACCACCTTTACCTACTTGGGATCTCAACTTTGTGCTGGAGAAACTAACACTTCCTCCCTTTGATCCAGCAGCATTGGCGGATCTACAGTTTCTGTCTTGGAAAACTGCATTCCTTCTGGCCATAACTTCAGCAAGAAGAGTATCTGAGTTACAAGCTTTAATGGCAGTACAGCCATTTCTTATCTTCCATCAGGACATAGTTTCATTGAGAACCAATCCTAATTTTATGCCAAAGGTGGCATCTAGGGTATCCTTGAACCAAGCTATTCACCTGCCTACATTCTTCCCAAATCCACAAAATAAAGGGGAAAAACTTTTACACACTCTGGATATACACAGACAACTACGCTACTACTTGGACAGAACTAAAAGTTACAGAAAGACTGACCAACTCCTTGTAGCATATGCTGCTGGGGTACAAGGAAAAGCAATTTCCAAACAGACAATTTCAAAGTGGATAGGAAATTCCCATTTCGATTTTGTTACTCCTTTCATGGAAAGACTGTTCCTGCAAACATTAGGCCTCATTCCACGAGGGCCACAGCCACCACTACAGCCTGCCTAAGAGGGGTGGCTACCAAGGACATTTTAGAAGCTGCTACATGGAGCTCCGTGCATACATTAGCCAAACATTACAATTTACCTTTATACTCCAGATCCAGAGCAGGTTTTGCTACAGCAGTCCTGCAGGGTATCTTAACTACACCATCCTTTTCTTAGTACCTCCTCCCCCAGATTGGCTATGGTATTCTACCCATATGTTATGACTGCAGATGCATCCTTGAAGGACATAGTACAGTTTTGTACCTACCATAAATGTAGATGTCCGATAGGTATGCATCTGCAGTCAGGTTTACCCTCTCTCCTTCCCCTCTGTGGTATTCCTAGGGTGCTGACCCCTCCATTAGCTAGCTGGGGGATCTATTATGGTGTATTTATTTGTATATATATGTATATATTTTGGAAAATGTTTGGAATTTATTGCATTCCTCCAAATTTGGCCTTCCCAGAGGGCACCTGGCATCTGGGGCAAGAAACACTGAGGAAAATGGCATCGGCTGATGCTTTTATACCCCAGACGCTCTGACGTCGGGGAAAGTGCGACATCAGCTGAGGCCAGACCCAGACTTTGGAATCCGGCCGACCGAAGGACTGCCTGAGGCAGGACAACCCATATGTTATGACTGCAGATGCATACCTATCGGACATCTGCATTTATGGTAGGTACAAAACTGTACTTTTCCTTTCTTACCTCGTCTTCCTTTTTATTATCCTGCTGTTCGCTTTCACTAATACTCTCTCCATTATCAAACAAACTATTACTGCTTAGAGCTTTCCAGACTCAATTAAAATGCCCACATCTCAAAGATTTTCTAAACATCTTCATGCTAACGCAACACATCGTAATAGCTCTGTTTTTCTCCTTAGCAACACACTGTACATACTACCACTACCCCCTAGCCCTTCCCCAGAGTAACCAAAAGGTAACTATTAACTCTCCTATACTAAAGCAATCAACAAACTTTCAAATATCTCCTGGCATCTTTAACACCACCATCCTAGGCCAACATAATACTGAAGTACCACCACCCAAAATAACTTAAAAAAATATCACATTTAGATACCACAAACATATATGCAGCCACATCAGAACAATAGCAAACATTGCAAGAAACTGCTTAGAAGTGGGGAAATGCACCCAAATCATGTACCCATCACCTTTACTTCATCCAATTCTCAAACACCACATATACTTAATACCTCACAAAAACACTGACTTATTGTTTCTAAACTTAAATGTTAGAAGTTTGGTTAATAAAGTTCATGAACTAGAGGCTGTCTTAATACATTATTCCCTAGCAATAGCCATGCTAACAGAGACCTGGCTTAAACCCCATATCTCAGACAACGAAATTGCATCTTCAGGGTATAATAAACAGCAGACAGAAATTACAAGAGAGGAGGTGGAGTAGCTATACTTTTCAAAAACAGTCTAACTGTGACACCTCTAAATCTCCAAATATCTATCCCTACTAATACTGACCTACTTTTTGCCAAATTACAAATTAATGCTAACAAACACATAACTATAGTAGCCATTTAAATCCCACCAGGCAATAATATTTCCACCACTGAACACATCCTTCAGTGTATCTCTAATAACATCACCCAAGATGCCCCAAGAAATATTTTTCTGATAAAGTCTATGGGCGAAACCGTTTGATATTTAAAGAATTTTATACTAATTCGCAGCTTTCCTTTTTATTTGCTGTTTTACAATTTTGCCTCTGTGCTATTCAATCCGAATTTTTGTTGGAGTATGGCACTTCCTAGAACAGTTTGTGTCAAAGCAAATTTTGCCCCGTGGCTTACTACTGAAACAAAAACCCTCCTTAAGCAAAGGGACAAGACCTGGATTTCCTGGCAATACAAGAAAACTCTACCTGATCGTATAACTTATCAACAACTCGGGAACAAAATTAAACACCAAATCAAGCTAGACAAAAAAGAAGTATTATACTAACTTGCAAATTAAGTATCAAAATAGCCCACAAAAGTTCTGGGCTACAATCAAAACATACTCAATCCCGGACAAACCACAACCCCCTCCCCCACCTTAACAAATAACACAGAAATCATCGCTGAACAGTTCAACAGATACTTTACAGAAAACATTCTTACACTAACCAGGGATAACCCAAATAACCTACAGACTAACAATCTAAATAACAATAATAATACTTCCTTCTCATTTTAACCCATCCCCACCAAAACCATAGAAAAACTCCTAAAAAATTTAAACTAACTATAGCTGCAGCTGATAACTTAAAAATTGCAGCTGAGGCAATGTGTTATCCCATATCAATACTGATTAACTGCTCGATTTCTGAAAATGATGTCCCTACCATCTGGAAAATTTATTTTATTATCCCCCTACAGGTGGTAAATGAACTGAACTTTCTAATTATCGCCCCATAGCTATCCTGTCCCCACTTTCAAAATTCCTGGAGAAATGTATACATTCCCAGCTTATGACATATCTCACATCCAGTAACTTACTTGCCATCTTCTAACATTGATTTAGACCATCCCTAGTACCGCCACTGCTCTGCCTAGCTTTAGCAACACCATAAACCAATACAGGAATGAGGAAAACATAGTCTCATCAGTTTCTTGGATATGTCTAAAGCTTTTGACACAGTCTTCCACAGCAAACTTTTAACTGCTCTCTCGGACCTGAAGATACACCCTTCATGTGTCTCATGGTTCCATAGTTACTTAACAGGTTGCCAGCAGGCAGTTAAGTGGCAATGTGACCTCTCCACACGTCTCCCTAATTACCCTTGGGGCCCCACAGGGATCCATACTTGGCCTCTTCTCCTCAGTATTTTCACTAATAACCTCAACTCAGCCACCTTACTTGCCACCATTATTCAATATGCAGATGATTCAATATTAATATGTACAGCCCCTACCATGCAACAACTTCAGGACAAAACACAATAGCCTTTACAGAAACTGAAACATAGCTGGCTAGTTCCCAACTTATTCTTAATCCCCAAAAAACAAAACTTATAATCTTTCAACCTACCAGACCACTAGATCCACCCACAGTTCCACATCACAGCTAATAACAACACAATAGTTACACCTGAACCATCCACCAAACTACTAGAAGTCATTGTAGATGATAAGCTAAGATTTGACTTGCATATATCACAAACAATTGAAAAGTTCTGAAGAAATGGGCACCCTTTGCAGAAACCAACAATTTTTAACAGACTCCTCAAGAGCTGCCATAGCCAGAACCCACCTACTAGCAACTCTGTTATACGCTTCACTCATGCTTATCAACCTCGAAAAGACAGATTTTAATAAACTGAATACATGCTATAACAAAATAGCTAAATATGCTACTGGATCATTACACAGGTCACATCACTGTCTAGCCCTCAAAAACCTCTCCTGGCTTGAACTGCCTCAGCTTTTTGCATACAACCAATTAGTCATGGCCCACCAATTACTCTATAACTCCAAAAAACTCCAGCTCTCCAAAGCTTACTACAACCTTACTCTAGCACCCCAACACTACGATCATCAAATAAATCTTTACTACAAGTCTGTAAAACTAATAACACTGCAAGAGACTCCTTATACACTTCCTATATCTCAAAAATGTGGAACTCCCTCCCCCATAATATTAGAATCACTGACATTACACACTAGTTTAAAAAACTACTCAAAAATTATCTGACACTTGGTTCTGCTCATGCAGCACCTTTAGCTGATAACCTATTATCATAATTACACTCTCCGTTAATTATTCAGCCTGTCACTTGGGCAATGATCTTATTTGTATTATGATTTTACTTTTTTTTCTTTTTATTCTAAAATGTGTGATAAATCTAGAATTATTTTCCCTTTACAAATGTAAATTAATACTCATAGATTCCATGTTAATAATGTCACTATGTTAAGTTCCATATCTGATGTAACTTCTGTTAGACTTGCTGTATCTACTGTAACTTATGTTGTATATATTGTTTGTCATACTGTATTTACTGTTACTAATGTTGTATGCACTGTCACTTTTTGTGGAGCTTTTCTCCCCAGGCCTCCACTGAAAATGGCCTCTGTCCAGTCAGACTTTCCTGTAAATAAATGTAAAATAAAACAAATACATTTATTTATTTGTTCCTAGCATTGTCCCTTCAGGGCTCAGCCTCCCTTTCTCTGTTGGCAGGAAAGCGCCAGTTGCCTGACAGTTTGGGCACATGGAAAGTGCCCTGAAGCTTTGGAAGCTGTCCTTCTCCTCCATGTTGCAGTAGTCATTACATCAGGGATTCCCTGCCGTAAACAGTCCAGACATCTGACCACTATACAAAAGCCTTTTACCACTGCTAGGTATGTGGAACTTCGCACGTAGGCCCAAGGCAGGCATCAGCCATAAAATTGAAGTCTGCACATACCATCCTCAGAACTGAATGCCCCAGGAAGAACATCAGCCTAGGGTACCAAGGAGGAAAACACTCATTCAAAGAAAGAACAAGAATCAGGGGGAAGGTGGGAGAGATAAAATACTGCAACATGGAAGAGAAGGACATTAATGGGTATGGTAAGTCTTTACACAAGTACTGTGTCCTTCTATTCCTGTGTTGTAGCATTCATTACATGAGGGAGAGTACCACAGCTCATGAGGAAATAACGGGAAGAGGAAGGAGCCTAGGCAGTCTCTACAAAGCCATGGAGAATGGCTCTAGCAAACCTGCTCTACACCTTGAAATGCCATGCAACTTGTAATGTTTAGTGAAGGTATGCACAGAAGTCCAAGTGGCTGCTTCTAAAATGAAGTAGCCTGGTCTGCAAGGCTATGGAGCGCATCATCATGGAACTCATTAACGAAGACATTGGGAACCTCCAAACACTTGACTCGACCCAGTTTGGCTTTAAGGGCAGATCATGCCTATTAAACCTGGTTGACTTCTTTGAGACAGTCACCTAGGCCATAGACGAGGAAAAGGTGGTTCACACAGCCTACCTTGACCTTGCCAAGGCATTCAACACCATTCCTCACTCAGGTATTATAGAAAAACTCACCAGCCTGAACATAAACCCCTACTTCACAAAACTGACTTATAGACAGAACTCACGCGGTAAAAATAGCAGACTCCAGGTCCGACTCTAAACCAGTCACAAGTGGTGTCTCGCAAGGCTCGGTCCTGGGACCCGTACTGTTCAGCATATACTTCTCGGAAGTACAGGCAAACACAGTAGGATTATGGCTAACCAAGTTCGCCGATGACTGCAAACTGGGAGCCATAATTGACTCTCCGGCTGACACTGGCATCCTCCAAAAAGGCCTTACTGAGACAGACATCTGGTGTCAAAGTCATGGCCTCAAGCTAAATGCCAAAAAATGCATAGTCATCCCATTTGGGAAAAACAAAACACCCACAAATTACCACAAAGGTGGCAGCCCCTTTTTTATACAGAATAGGTAATAAGAGATCTGTAATCTCTCCTTTGACAATCATATTGCCAAAGTAGTTAGGAAATCCTTCTATGTGGCCCATCTAATTACTAAAGGGTTTGCATATAGAAATAAAGAGGTTATAGTGCCCCTCTACTCGTCACTCATCAGACCCATCATAGAGTACAATGCCCCATTTGGGATGTACCTCACAAGACACTTTCAACAGCTGGAAAGACCACAAAAGTACTTCACCAAGAGGATTACTGGCCTCAAACATATGTTCTATGCAGACCGACTGAAAAAACTCCGGCTGTACTCAGAGGTGATCTCTGCCTGACTTACAAAGCCATGTCCAACTCAGAATTGATGGACATGCTCCACCTAAAGAAATCCAAGTCACTGCGAGCCATGCGGTCTAGTGAGCTAAACCTTGCCACAACAATAAATAGAACATTCTGGAGGGATAGATTCCTGCCACAGAGACTCCCCTTGCTTTGGAACAAAATTCCTATCTACATTAGGCAGAGCCCCTCACTAACACTCTTCAAGAGAAACCTTGACAAGTGGATGGATAACTGAAAATACACCCCTGAGATCACTTCATTGGTTCAGTTAATTAATCAATAGGGCAGCGAAAGCCGACACACTCTGGCTAGGCTTATAAATGCCCTCGGGCAGATAGCCTAGTACCTACCCATGAACCATGAAGTAGGTAATCCTAACCTTTGGAAAAAAAAACACCTGAAGAAGCTGCAGTCCTAGTAGAGTGAGCCTTAACAGGAGAAGAAAGACACTTAGCATGAAAAACATAAGGAAATTGCTTTAGAAATCCAAGTAGAAATAGTCTGCTTGAAATCGGGCTTTTCCAGAGCCCTGAGATGAAGAGAGACAAAAAGCTGATCAGATTTCCTGATAGGTTTAGTTTTATCCAAATAAAATCTGAGTTATCTGTGCACATCCAATGTGTGTAGGATCTCTCTCACTTGAAGACTGTGGAGAGGGGAAAAAGGTGGGCAAATTAATGGACTGATTAAGTGACAACTCATTCAAAACCTTGGGCATAAAGGAGAGGTTGGTACGCAATGAAACCCTGTCCTTATGGAAAAATTAGGAAAGGTGGAAATGCAATCAAGGGTTATAGTTCAGAGACCCTTCTGGCTGAAGTAATAGCAAGCAGAAGCACAGTCTTCCAAGTACAGTATTGCAGGCTAACTGTTGCTGCAGGTACAAAAGGAGCCACAGTGAGCTTTTCCAAAACAAAATTAAAATCACAGGGAGGTATAGCAGGTTTCCCAGGAAATCTAATGTGAAGGACGCCTTTAAGGAAAAGTTTACCCTCCAGTCTGGAGACCAAATGGGGAGACAGAGGCAGACATACAGAAATAGCTGGAGGATGAGCTTTCACCGAAGAATAAGCCAATCCAGCCTTCAAAAGTTCACACAAGTAACTTAGAACCAAAGGAATGTCCACATTTAGTGAGTCTAGGTTATGAAAAAGACACCAGGTGGAAAACCACTTCCATTTGGATAAGTAGGATATTCGGTTTCCTAGCCTCCTGCAACACCTCTAAGCACGTCCTTAGAGAAAAGGCGTCTAAAAGGAATCAGAAGTTTATCACCCACAGTCTGAGTTGCAGAGTTGACATATGAGGGTGAATGAATGATCCCTTCTCTTGTGTGAGGAGATCCACCCTGTGAGGTAAATTGGCTAAATCCAGAAGATGAAGAGGAAACCAATTTTGTCTTGGCTAAAAGGGAGTCAGCAGCAATATTTTTGGTTTGTCCTGTTGAATCTTCAACAGAACTTTCTGAATAAGAGGGAAGGAGGGAATGCATGGAGAAACATCCCCTTCCAATTGAATGCTAGGGAGTCCACCTTCCATACCAGAGAACTTGTAACTCTGGCACAAAACTTTGGAAGTTGTCTGTTCAAAGGGGAGGCAAAAAGATCTGTTTGAGGTGTACCCCACTGGTGGAGAATGTCCAGAAATACATCCTTGTTAAACATTCATTTGTGGGATTGAGTCATGCACCTGCTCAGAGTGTCTGTCACAACATTTTGGTTGGAAGAGCTGTACACTGCCTGCAGAGTGACTTGGTACTGAGTTACCAATTCCCATGCCAAAAGAGCTAGCCTGCATAGAAGGTACGATTTTTGTCCCCCACCCCCGTTCACATACCATAGAACATTGGTGTTCTCTGTAAACAGTTTGCGTTCCTGGACAAAGAAGAGTATGAAATGCCTGAAGATCCAGCAGAAAAGCCCTCATCTCTTTTATGTTTGTGTTTCTTCCTTTGGGAGGAGACCACAGGCCTTATACCTTCATGGATGCAAAGGCTGCCCCCCCCAACCAATGTCTGAGGCATCTGAGAACAACTCTTGAGTTGGTAGGGGAGGATGTAAAGGCATGCCTGGATTCTGGTTAATCTGCTGAATCCACCAAAGAAGCTCTTTCTTTTAGGCAAGGAAGTAGAGGGATAACAAGCTCCAGTGAGTGAGCATGCTACATCCAAACTGATTTCAGGTACCATTGAAACTTTCTCATGTGGAGTTTGGCAAGAGGTAGCATGGGAATAATCAAAGCCATGAAGCCCAGAAGCTTAAGAAACTCCCTGGCTGTCAAAGATTGTAGAGGGTGAAGGTCTTGGAAGTAACTGACTAGAGAGAGAATTTTTGTGGAGGAAGAGAGGCCAACATGATTTCTGTCTGAATCCTGCACTCCAGGAAGCCATGGTCCTTTGAAGGGGTGAGCATGGATTTTTGAAATTGATCATGAATCCCAGTCTTTGCAGAAGAGTAGAAGTAAGCAGGAGATTGTGAACAAAGTTCTTGGGGTGGAGTGCATCTAGCAACAGGTTGTCCAGATAGGTGGAGACCTGCATGCCTTGGAATCTTCAGAAAGCAGCCATGGGAGCTAAACATTTTGTAAATACCCTCGGTGCTGTAGAGAGACCAAAAAACAAAGCATAGAACTGAAAATGTGAGGAATCAACAGACAAATGTAAAAACTTTCTGTAAAGGGGATGAATGGGAACATGTAGATAGGCATCCTTGATATCCAGGGAGGCCAAATAAACCTGTGGAAGAATGAGAGGAAACCGAGATTGGAGGGAAAGCATATGAAAGGTTAGGACGTTTAGGAAGGTGTTGAGATGAGAAAGATCCAGAATGGGTGCCCATGGGCCATCTTTCCTAGGAACCAGGAACATCCTTGAGAAGAACCCTGTTCCTTTTTGTGACAGTGGAACTTTGTGGATAGTTCCCTGGGATATCAACTCTTGGAGCACCTCTGGGAAGAAAATAAGTTGTTCTCGAGGTAGTTGAGGAGTTCTCATGAAAGGAGGAACAGCTTGTCAAGCCATGAAAATATCCTTTGTGGATAATATACAGAAGCCATGAGTCATGATTGATGTGTTCCCAGACTGGAAGAGAGAGAGTAAGGAACTGAGAGAGGGGAATGAGACCATAAGGAGCCAGGTAGTCACAGACTACATGGCTTGTCTGGAAAAGACTGCTTTTGAGAAGAAGGCTGAGAGGGTTTGGAAGGAGCAGGTCTCCTGACACCCCTTTTACCTCTGGAAGGGGGGGGGTTGAGATGGTTTCCTGACAAAAGCAGTCTTAACTGGGTAGTTCCTTTGGAATTTGGGAACTGAAGACACAAAGATATGTTTTAAATCCTGCAACTCTTTATTTTTGTCCTGCAGGGACTTGAACAAGGTAGTAGCTACCATACCAAACAAGACATTATTATCTAGTGGTGCATCCATTAGCTTGGCCTTGAAGTCTTCAGGAAGGGGTATGTCCTTAATACAGAACCAGAGGCAGTAGCCCTGGCAGATGCCTCAGCAGCATCATAACTGCATCTAATGGAGTGACGTACCACTTGGGAAGATGCCCCAAAACAGAAGAAAGCCAAGACTTAACATCTGAATCCAGAAGATCAGAGAGAAGCTGAGAGGCCTGAAAAAGAAGGCCAAAGCATACTTATTCATATGGGTTTGATAGTTAATTGCTCTAAAGACAAGAGTAGCTGAAGTGTACACTCTTTTCCCCAGCCTTTCCATGGTTTTACTCTCCTTGTCTGAAGGGAGAAGAGAAGTGGAAGGCAAAAGTCTGGATAGCTTATCAGTAGCTACAGAAACAACCAGTGGGCCTGCAGCAGGGCATTTATAAAAGGAATTTGCAGTCCTCTGGAAATTTATAGAACATATCTGGATGTTTTGGGGCAGGGGGGCGAGAGTCTGTACTCTTAGAAGCAGAAGTGAAAGCGTCCAGAAAAGCTGGCAGAACTGGTGGCACAGCAGAGGGAGAGGGTGAATCCATCTGAAGTAAGTCATAGTATCCCCTCTGTACATCAGTAACCTATGAGAGGTCCCATTTGAAAAACTTCCTCATATGAGCAATAGTCTCCCCAAAGGTGATGTCTTCACCAGGAGACTCAGTTCCATTGGACTGTTCCTCATGTGATACATACTCCAGGGGGAAAGATATGTGGGCAGAGTATGCCAAAGACTCATTCTCTGAGGAATCCTCATCTTCAAATAAAACTTGCTCCCTAAACCTTTTCTGAGGGGAAGAAGTAAAAGGCGGGCTAGGAAGGGAAATGGCAGTTGGAGGCTTTAAAGCCATAAAGGCATTAAATAATCCCTGTGTAAAGGCCTGCCAGTCAGATGGTTGCTTTTTTTCTTTTTCAGGGGTATGCAGCTTTATGGAAGGTGGAGGGACCCGAGACAGGCCTGCATTCTATAACAGTCGTCAGCACTTCCTCCCGAACCAATATCTGAGGAATACCTCAAAGGTCTTCCGATATTGTAAGCCTAGATTCCCCATACTCATTTGAAATGGATATCTGCAACACCTCCGTAGACATGCCAGTGGCTGACTTCCTGATGGCTTCCACTCTGGTTCCTGCCGAGGAATGTGAGCCAAATTTCAAATGGGCCTCCGGGCCTTCACTGGCCTCAAGAGGGACATCCAAAATGAGAGGTGCAGGCGAAGCGTCAGGCCTGAGCTTCTCGGCCTTCTTCGCAGGCTCAGCAGAAGGGCCTGACGTATCTGCTATACCGTTGTGTGCTAACCTCCTAAGTCTTTGATTCTCTAAGAAAATATTTAGAGAGTGAAGGTGGCTACGCAGAGTTTTGGGAACAAATGCCTGACATATAGAGCAAGACTTATGGCTGTGATTATGGCCTAAACAAAACAGATACTGGTCGTGAGACTCTTTATGTGGAATTTGTCTTCCACAATGGCACTTGCCTTTCCTGGATAACGTAACCTCAGACAGAAAAGCAGTAGTAAAAATAAACAGAAAAAAAAAACACAGTAGTAAAAGTAAGTATAAAAAAGAAACAAAGGGCCACTTACCTGAATACATTTGTACAGCAACCAGCAAGTCAGGCGAGCAGACCGATGGTCGAAGATGGCATTTGGACTGGTGGCAGAGAAGATGTTCTTCGTGTTTCACTGTTGCAGTCATTACATTTGGGTTATCTGCTTGCAGGTAGCTTTCAGCCGGCCTGATTATTAAAGTCTTGGGTCCTGCGTCGGTTGCTGTCTCATCTTCCATGACTTCAGGTAGTCAGGGGTATAAAGCATGCAGTCAACGCCATTTTATCAGTCTTTCTTGCCGTGCGGTGCCAGAAGCAGAAGCCGTTTGCAAGTGCCAGTTGGCCGACTCCTGAAATTTTTGTTTTCAGGTTTCAGATCTGAAGTCTTCAACTAAGCTAAATACCCCATTGGGGAACCTTTTTCTTGCTCTAAACCGATGTCAATAAAAGTTAATAGTTGTATTTCTTGTGGAAAGCAAATACCTCATAAAGATTTTCATTCGTACTGCATTCCTTGCTTAGGCCCAGACCACGACGTACCTCGCTGTCGGTTTTGTGCCTTATTCTAACTTCTAACTATTTGTTGTCTGTTCATTTTCCTATCTAAATATTTTCGTACTCAGTTCAATTATCCTGAAATGGCTTTGGTAAGTCATCCGACTACCGACATTCCGAAAAAACACAAAGATAAAGACAGAGACAGACTGCATAGGTCCAAAGCTGCCGATGACGCTTCTAAGCTAATCGCCAGTTCACTGGTACTCAGTGAGGCACTTTTGCAGCCCCTGATACCCGCTACTTCAGATTCACAGGCCTCTACGGAGACCCATTCGGAGTCCGGTATGCCACGAGATGCTTCTTTGACTGTGGAACCTGTGGATGTCTCTACCTTGGATGGGTCTGGAGCCTCTGTGCAGGCACCAGCTTCTGAGGGTGTATTCAGGCCTACTGACTTGCATATTAAACCGACGCCATCTTCTTCTAATGGGCTTAAGACTTGATCCATGCCTAGAAAACTGATGCCCAGACAGCATGGTCAGGCCCCTATGCCTAAAAAACAAATGATAAGAATGGCTGAAGACCTTATTACTCTAATCAGGGGAAGCCACCCTTCTCCCTCTAAGAGACCTAGAACTGATTTTCTTTCTGATTCTTCTAATCAGGATTCTAACATTTCTGATGTTCTTCGTGTTTCACTGTTGCAGTCATTACATTTGGGGTAATCTGCTGGCAAGTTGCCCTCAGTCGGCCTGAATTCCAAAGTCTTGGGTCCTGCGTCGATTGCTGTCTCCTCTTCCATGACGTCGGGTCGTCAGGGGTATAAAACAAGCAGCCAACGCCATTTTCTTTGGTCTTTCTTGCTGCACGGTGCCTGAAGCAGAAGCAGTTCGTAAGTGCTGGTCGGCTGACTCCTGAAATTTTCGAGTTCGAGATTCAGAACCGAAGTCTTCAATAAAGCTAAGTACCCCGTTGGAGAAACTTTTTTCTTGCTCCATACCGATGTCAGAAAAAGTTAACAATTTTATTACTTGTGGGAAGCAAATACCTCATAAGGATTTCCATTTATACTGTATTCCTTGCCTAGGCCCTGATCACAACGTGCCTGGCTGTCGGTTTTGTGCTAGATTTAACCAATGCACTATTAAGCGTCTGTATATTTTTGCCTTATAATATTTTGGAAACAAGATTTAACTACCCTGAAATGTCATCGGATAGCAATCCGACTACCGGAGTACACAAAAAATGCAAAGAAAAGGACAGAGACAGACCGTCAAGGTCCAAAACAGACGACGAAGCTTCTCCTAAGCCAGTCGCCGATTCGCTGGTACTCAGTGAGGCGCTTTCGCAGCCCCTAAAACACGCTACTTTTGAGTCGCAAGCCCCTAGCGAGACCCATGTGGAGTCCGGCATGCCGCGAGATACTCAAAGTATTGTACCCACGAATGTCTCTCCTCTGATAGGTCTGGAGCCGCTGAGCAGGCACCGGCTTCTGAGGGTGTATTTGGGCCTCAACATTTTTATATAAAACTGATGACAGCTGCAAAACTAAAGACAAAAGCAACTTCTAAAGCTATAAAACCGACGCATGAGCCACATGCACAGGCCGCTATGCCTAAAAAACAGAAGATCAAAATGGCTGATCAGGGGTTCCCAACCCCCTCCTGATAAGTGGCCTAGGCAAGACACTGATTATGAATCTTCAGATCAGGTTTCTATTTCTTCTGATTCCTCTTCTAATCAGGAATTATCTATACCTCCCTATGAGGATTCTGATGCAGAGGAATCTGTCCCGTCTGCATCACCTCCTGAGGATTATTCATTTGGAGAAACCTTGCATACTTTGAGGGAGCATTTTCACTGGGAGAGTCAAGATTACTCAGAATCAAAAAAGAGGCTCAGGGATTTCCTTCTTCTCCCTCAGCACAGGCCTTTAGCCATACCCCCTGTTTTAGACATTGTGGATGATGTGGTTTCAGAGTCAAGCTTGACTCCTGACTCCTTACCTCCGGCTCCCAGCAAGCCTGACAGATATTACAGGGTCCCTGACTCACACAAATTTTTATTTAGAAACCCTGCTGCTGACCCTGAAACTATTTCACATGGTTTAAAGGGAGTTAAGGGCTCAACAGCAAAAAGTCCTACCCCCTCTGACAGAGATTCAAGGGCACTGGATAGATGGGGAAAGAAGGTTTATACATCTGCAATCTTGGCAATTAGGACCTTAACTGCCAGTTTCATATGCTCAAGTATCAACAACATGTTATGGGATTGCTGAAACAGAAAATTATATTGATTTCTGAATGTGCAGAAAATAAAGAATTGCAGGAATTATTGCATGCAGCTGAACAAATTGGAAAGCATACGTTGCAATGTGGTTTTGATTCCTTAGAGGCCTCCTGCAGGGCCGCAGTTACTGGATCTGTGATTAGGAGGCATGCCTGGCTAAAAGAGCAAAATTTGCTGATCATGTTAAAGCTAAATTACTGGATGCACCTTTACAGCATGATACTCTGTTTGGTATTAAGGCAGAAGAGGTTTTAAAGAAAATGGAAGACAAAGCTAAGTCTATGCAAACTGTAAAAGACTTCTTACATGTGCAGCCACCAAGATTCAGTAGACACTGGCCTACAAAAAAATTGGTCCTTTCCTGTGTCCGACAGAGCTCAAAGGGGCAAATCCAGATGCCCTAAAGTTCTAGATACCAGACACAAGATTCTAACAGGTCAAAGCAATGGGGTGCTTCTACCTCCAGATCTGGAGGAGATAAAGTGCAACCCTACAGAAAACAGTCCCAATGACTTCCCTCTGCCTTCACCAAGCACTTATCTATTGGCAGCATCCTTAGGGGGGAAAAATTAGCACTTTTTGCTCAAAATTGGCAGTTAATAACCCAGGACAAGTGGGTGCTAAACATAGTATCACAGGGATACAGATTCCATTTCCATACTCTGCCAATGGCAAACAGTTGGCCGGATCTGCCAAAAAAATCAGTGGGCAGAGGCACAGAAACAGGTTATGTCCCTCATGGATATGGGGGCTATTCAGCCAGTACCAGAACAGGAAAAAGAATAAGGTTTTTACTCAAGACTGTTCTTGGTACCCAGAAAGGACAAGGCCTGGCGGCCAATACTGGATTTATCAATTTTGAACACATTCCTGGACATTCCAGAATTCAAAATGCCAACCTTGCAGCAGCTTCTGCCCATGCCAGACAAACAAAGGCAACTGACTACTTGCTTCAAACTGATGGCAACAAAAACTCAGTTATCTGCAACACAAACTCTGTAGGCTTTGGGGTTCATGACATCCTGCATCCTACTGATTCCATATGCAAGACTGCATATGAGGAAACTTCAATGGTACCTAAAAAGCTTATGGAGTCAACATGGTCAGTCTGGAAACAATGATTCCTCTCATTCCCTGCTTACAACAGGAGTTTCTATGGTGAGCAAAGGCATGTCACCAAAACATGGGACGGGCCTTCACTCTAACCCCTGCCAGCCAAACCTTAACAACAGACGCATCAGATTATGTATGGGGGGCCCACCTGGCGGGAAGATGCATTCAGGGCATATGGACCCCAAAACAAATGCATCTCCATATCAACCACAAAGAGATGTTAGCTGTTCAAAATGCACTGACAGCCTTTAAGGACTTACTTCATCCAGGACAACTACTGATAAAGATGGACAACACCACGGTTATGTGATATATAAACAAGCAGGGGGGCACACACTCATACCCTCTTTGCAGACTAGCCTAGGCACTGTGGGACACAGCTTTGACTTACCAAGTACATCTTCAAGCTCAATTCCTGCTAGGAAAACAAAATACTCTGGCAGACGATTTAAGCAGAAACCTTATGGACCCTCACGAGTGGAAACTAGATCCACAAATCTTCAGCATGATAACAAAGAAATGGGGGAGCCCGGACATAGATCTATTTGCCTCTCCTCAAAATTATCAATTGAAAAGATTCTGCACAAGGACTTATCACAAACAAGCATGGAAAGAGGACGCCCAATCCTTCAGTTGGAAAAACCTATCAGTTTACGCCTTTCCTCCTCTGCCTCTTCTTTCCAAGGTCCTACTAAAAGTCAGACAAGAGAAACCAAAGATGATACTAATTGCCCCGGACTGGCCCCGCCAATACTGGTACCCAATTCTAATGAACTTGTCTCCATACCCAGCTTGGACCTTACCTCAAAGACCTCAATTACTGTCCCAGCAAAACAATCAGATCCTGCACAATCAGCTCCAAACACTGAACCTGGGAGCATGGCTGATGATGTAGTTATGCAAACAACACCTCTCAGTAAAGCTGTGATGGATGGCATTTTGGAAGCCAGAAGGCCTAGTACTAGAAAGTTTTATGCTGATAAATGGAAGAGATTCTGTGCTTGGAATCAAACACAAGGAACTGATACAGCAGAACCAAATATTCCTCAAATATTACAATACTTGACTGAGATGCTTGACAAAGGCCTATCTTTCTCATCAATAAAAATCCATGCCTCTGCCATTTCGTCTCATTACAATACAGAGCCACCAATCTTTTCTCATCCTTTACTAAAGCAGTGTCTTAGAGGAGCCAAAAATTTAAGGCCTCCCAGAAGATCACCAATACCTGCATGGTACCTCAATTATGTGTTAGAAAAGCTCACCCTGCCTCCATTTGAACCAGCTGCTACTGCAGATATAAAGTTCTTATCATGGAAAACAGCTCTGCTCCTAGCAATTACTTCAGCAAGAAGAGTCTCAGAGCTACAGGCCCTCTTGGCTGTGGAGCCTTTTATCATATTTTACCCAGACAGGGTGTATCTGAGGACCAATCCTTCATTTATGCCTAAGGTGGTTTCCAGTGTGGCTCTTATCCAAACTATTCATCTGCCAACCTTTTATCCATATCCGCAGAACAAGGGGGAGAGAATTCTGCATTCAGACAACTAAGATTCTACTTGATCAGGACTAAAGCTCTAAGAAAAACTGAGCAATTAATAGTGACATATGCTGCAGGATCAGAAGGAAAGGCTATTTCAAAGCAGACTATTTCAAAGTGGATAAGCCACTGCATTTGTTTCTGCTACTTACACCATGGCAAACCTGTGCCCAAGGGCATTAAGTCTCATTCCACCAGAGCTGCAGCTACATCAGCAGCCTTTCTCAGAGTAGTACCAACCAAAGACATTTTAGAGGCTGCTACTTGGAGTTCTGTTCACACCTTTACAAAGCATTATATTTTGCCTCTCTACTCTACGTCTAGGGCAGGCTTTGCCACTGCAGTTCTGCAGGGCCTTATAGCCGCCCCTAATGCTGTTTAGCTCCAGCCTCCCATCCATAGCTTTGGGATTCTACCCAAATGTAATGACTGCAACAGTGAAACATGAAGAGCATAGTACAGTTGTGTACACTTACCATAAATGTAGATGTTTAAGTGTATTCATTGTTGCAGTCCAGGTTACCCGCCCGCCGGATCCCTTTCATTCTGGAGTTTATCTTTCCTTCTCTATCTTCTACAACCTATATGGTGTATTTGCTTGTAGATGAAGGTAAAGTTTGTATTGATGTATATATATATAGTTTATATATTTTTGCTACCTTTTTGGGGGCACCTGACATCTGAGGCAAGAAAAACTAAAGAAAATGGCGTCGGCTGCTTGTTTTATACCCCTGACAACCTGACGTCATGGAAGAGGAGACAGCAACCGACACAGGACACACGACTTTGGAATTCAGGCTGACTGAGGGCAACCTGCCAGCAGATTACCCCAAATGTAATGACTGCAACAGTGAATAAACTTGAACATCTACATTTATGGTAAGTGTACACAACTGTATTTTTTCTCTGATGACCAGGAGTTGCCCTTATCTACCTATGAGGATTCTGATGCAGATGACTCCATTCCCTCTGCTTCCCCTCCAGAGGATTTCTGTTTTGCGTACTCTTAGAAAGCTTTTCCACTGGAAAAGCCAAGATTACTCTGACTCTAAAAATAGGCTTAGGGAATTTTTACTCCTACCTCAACACAGGCCTTTAGCTATCCCTCCTGTACTGGACATGGTAGATGATGCATTTTTGGAATCTAGCCTACCCCTAACACTTTACCTCCAGCTTCCAGAAAACCTGACAGGTATTAGAGTTCTTAACTCTCACAAGTTCCTCTTTAAGAATCCTACTGCGGATCCTGAGACCATTTCACAGGGGCCCAAAGGCATTAAGGCTACTACTGCCAAAAACCCTACCCCTCTGATAGGGATTCCAGGGCCCTGGACAGATGGGGAAAGGAGGTATACATTTCTGCTACTTTGGCCAATAGGGCCTTAAACTGCCAGTTTTGTATGTTAAAGTATCAGCAGTATATTATTGGATTGCTTAAAAAGAAAGTTATTTTTTGATTCCTGACTGTGCTGAAAATAAAGAATTACAGGATTTAATGTATTCTGCTGAACAAGTTGGAAGACATACTTTGCAATGTGGTTTTGATTCATTAGAGGCATCTTGCAGGGCTGCTGTCACTGGGTCTGTACTTAGAAGGCATGCTTGGCTTAAGGAACAATCCTTGTCAGATCATGTTCATGTTAAAGCCAAATTACTGGATGCAGCTTTAAACCAAGACCGCCTGTTTGGCAACAAAGCAGAAGTACTTAAAAAGATGGAGGAAAAAGCTAAATCTATGCAAACTGTTGAAAGATTTCCTACAAGTACAGCCTCCCAGATTTAGTAGGCACTGGCCTTCTAAGAATTGGTCCTTTCCTGCCTCTTCTAGGCCTTCTCAGTCCAAACCCAGAACCAGCAGAGCACCCAGGTTTCAGCCCCAAGGTTCTCACAGGCCTAAGCAGTCGGGGGCTCCCACTTCCAAAGCTGGAAGTAGCAAGACACCCCCCTATGGTAAACTGTCACAATGACTTAACTTTAAACCTTCCAAGCCCTGCTCAACTGACTCTTCCTTTAGGGGGAAAGATCGCCCTGCATGCAAAAAACTGGGAACTCATTACCCAAGACAAATGGGTTTTAAATGTAGTTTCCCCAAGGATACAGATTTCACTTCTGCTCCTTACCATCCCCAAACGGTTGGCCAGACCTAACCCCCAAACCAATGGGCAGAGGCTCAAAAGCAAGTTCTCTCTCTGCTAAGCATCAGGGCTATTCAACCTGTCCCAGAATCAGAATGGGGGCAAGGTTTCTACTCAAGACTTTTCCTGGTACCCAGAAAAGACAACTCCTGGTGTCCTATCCTGGACCTGTCTACCCTAAACACCTTTTTGGTAATTCCAAAATTCAAAATGCTAACTCTTCATCAGCTGCTTCCTATGCTAGGCAAAAATGCCTGGTTGGCAACACTGGATTTAAAGGAAGCCTACCTGCACATCCCAGTCAGGGAATCTTGCAGAAGATACCTACACTTCAGAGCAGGCTACATGCACTATCAGTTCTCTGCACTGCCCTTTGGCTTGTCTACTACACCCAGGGTATTCACAAAGTGCCTAGCTCCAGTCATTGCATTTTGCAGGCAAAGAAATATTCAAATATACTCATACCTTGACGATTGTCTAATTCAGGCAGAAAGCCAGGACATACAATTAAATCATCTGGCATTTGTAAAGAAATTACTAAATTCTACACCATAAACAAAAAGAAATCACATCTAGTACCCAGCGTGGCTGGCTAATGAATTTTGTTTATCAAGTGAATACAACATTGACAACTTTCGTAAACAACCTGAGCAAGGTAATAGCTTAGTTTCTGACAATATTATTGAAAAATTAAAATCATTCGATGTATGTCTTGTTAAATTGAGGAAGTTACAACTGGAGATTTCATACTTTCGTGAATGCCTTACTCAGAAAGTAGTCCTGAAAGGTTTAAGGCGTTCTTCCTACCCTACGGGGTTGGAGGCTGGTTCTGTTTTCCATACTGAATTGGTCAGGTTATTTGACCACCAGGGGCTCGAACTGCTTGAAATTATGGTGAAACACTACAGTTTATGGGTAGAGGAGCTATCCCTGTTTGTGACTGAATTAGATAAAAGTATACAATCAGATTTGGAGTTTGTGAGATACAAGTATGAGTATGGTCGGGTCTTCACCAGTATCGACCAGTACATGCTTAAATTAAAGTCCAATAAGCTTAAAAAACTGGAAAGGGACTGTAAAGCATACCATTTAGGTACTGCATACCCGGATCCTTCACTGGCTCAAGTCTGGAGAAAAGGTAACGCTCTTAGAGGCCAATCTCATAATTCTGGCATTAATTCTAACGCCACTGCTAATGAGAAAGATAACAACGTGAATGATGTTGTTAACTGTAGTGACAATAGGATCAGTCCTAATCTACATGCTAATCACAGCTCCACTAGTATCTTGAACGACCCAGTTGAATCCAGGGGGGTCCCTTGGAGTGAGAGACTTTGGAGTGGCCATCCTGGCCAAAACAACTCTCACCAGCAGGAGAATTTTCGGCAGGGCCCCTATTCAGGGGCCAGGTCCAAACAGAGGAACTATCAACAGACCCAATCCAAGAGCAAGCAGAAATTCAACAAAAACAAGACCTTATTGCCTGTGACCAGTCTGATTTACCATCTTATTTACCTCTTTCAAATGATGTTGCTCCTGGCTGCCATCAGGAAACTGTATCGCATGACATTCAGGCTTCTCATTATGACTGCCATACAATTACTGTCAACCAAATTGGTCAACAACATCCAGAGATTATCTTGAATAAATCGGGGTACTTTAAGCTCTATAATTTCACTGCTATAGAGTTTAGCACAGACATTGTTGACTTTCTGTCTAAAGGTTTGACCTTTGTTCCTTCTCAAGCATTGAACATAGTAGACACTATTGTGGACATTAAAATATACACTAGGAAGTTGAATTTTAACTTAATTATGGGTGACATATTGAATACTGGTAACCCTGACAATTTCTGCATTCCTAGTACGTATAATCCCCCATTGCACCCTGTATTGGACTTGTTTGAGAAGCTTTGTGAATTGGATATTAGGCATGCCATAAAGGTCGGGTTTAAACATAGAGCTGTTAACAACACTAATAGGGATGAACGCGAATATTTACAATTTATTAAGTCACAAGGACTGCGTCTTTGTAAACCTGACAAAGGTGGAGGGCTGGTTGTATTTAATAATTTAGATCATCAGCAACGTATGAATGCATTGCTGAATACCGATGCATACACTACTAGTTCACGTTCAGAGGTAAATAAGGCTTATAGTTCAATCAAGAACTGTGTAGAAGACTTATTTATTGAAGGTAGAATCGACCAGAAGATCTATAATTACTTGACAACTTTGTACCCTAGATATCCGTGTATATTTGGCATCCCCAAGATCCATAAGTGTATTGAGAATCCTCCTTTGAGACCACTAGTGGATAGCAGAGGTTCACCAACATACTCGTGTGCTAAAGTGGTAGATGCCATTTTACAAAAGTTCTTATGCCATGAGACCCAAATATGTAAAGATTCATGGTCATTCTTGAAAAAGATTGAGGCATTAGATTTCAACATGAACTTTAATTTTCTCACTATTGACATGAGAGACCTCTGCACTTGTATCCCCCATGAGGTAGCTATAGAATGGGTAGCACTTATGTTAAAGAAACACAACGCTACAGCTGCGGAAATTAGTTTGGTCATGGAACTTATTGATCTGGTACTCTCTAACAATTATCGTATGTTCCAAGACCAGTTTTTTCTGCAAAAAGTAGGGGTAGCAATGGAGTCACCGTGCGGAGCTAGCGTCGCAAATCTGGTCATGGCTTACTGGGAATCGGAATACGTGTTTAACAACAATACATGATGTCCTTCAAGGATGCATCTGCAGTCCTTACAAATGGGTTGTCCTGTCGTCAGGCAGCCCTTCGGTCGGCCGGATTCCAAAGTCTGGGTCTGGCCTCGGCTGGTGTCGCACTTCACCCGACGTCATAGCTGCAGTTCTTCGGGTATAAAGGCATCAGCCGACGCCATTTTCCTCAGTCTTTCTTGCCGCGTGGCGCCCGAAGCAGAAGCTGTTCGCAAGTGCCGGTCGGTCAGATCCAGAGATTACTACTACGGAATACTACTTCGAAGACTTCTAAAAAGCTAAGTACTCGTTGGGGACTCTTTCTTGCCTCAGCCGATGTCAGAAAAAGTGAATAACTGTTTAACTTGTGGGAAACAAATACCTCATAAAGATTTCCACTCTTACTGCTTACCTTGTTTAGGCCCAGACCACGACGTAGCAGCTTGTTTAGCCTGTGCTTCTTTCAACCGACGGACGCTTAGACGTCGGTCGGAGTTTGCTGAACAGTTTTTCGGCTCAGATTTTGCGTACATAATGCCGTCGGATCCTCCGACTTCACAAGTTGTTAAGAAACGCAAAGAAAAGGACCGACACTCGCGGTCCACGGTTTCGGCCGAAACCGCGGTTAAGCAAACCGCGAGTGTCTTGGTTTCGGCCGAAACCGAGCAAACGGTTCTAACTTCAGCCGAATCCATGACTACTACCGAGGCCCCTTCTAACCTGGTTGAGTCGGCCTCTGAAATTCAACCTGCTACTGTGGTTTCACAAGAATTATCGGACACCATCCCTTTGGATGTTTCAACCCCTGCACGTGGTGCTGCTAGGCCGCCTGCAGCCATGTCCATAAAGGCTTTTACCAGGGCTAAAGCAGCCAAAACTTCTAAGTCTGTGCCTGTTAAGCCCCCCTCTCACAGGCCCAGTTCCAGTTCCCAAATGCTTACTCTGGCAGAGGATCTCATCTCCTTAATAAGGGGATCCCAACCTCATCCAGACAGGGCCTCTCAACCTCCTCCAGAAAAGAGACCCAGAGCAGAGCCCCCTGAGCCAGTGTCCCCAGATGATTCTTCTGATGATTCAGACAATACAGACCATCCAGAGGCTCCTTTTTCTACTTATGAAGACTCCGATGCTGAGGAATCGATTCCTTCTGCCTCTCCACCAGAGGAATTTTCCTTTGGGGAAGCCTTACATGCCATGAGAGAGCAATTTCAATGGCAGGGGCAAGATTTCTCAGATTCAAGGAAAAGGCTTAGGACTTTTTTGCATTTACCACAACATAGGCCTTTAGCTATATCTCCAGTTCTTCCTGTTGTAGATGATGCATTTAATGATGCTTGCACTGCTCCTGATACTTTGCCTCCAGCCCCTGCTAAGCCCGATAGGTTCTACAGGGTCCCGGACACACATCACCATTTATACAAGGCTCCTTATGCAGATCCCGAGACTATCTCCCAGGGGCCTAAGGCAGTAGTTTCGACCTCAGTTAAAACCCTCTCCCTCTGAAAGGGAATCCAGGTCCTTAGAGATGGGGTAAAAAAGTATACACCTCTGCTACTCTCTCAGCTAGGGCATTGAACTGTCAGTTTCATATGATCCAACACCAGGAGTTTATGCTTGATCAGTTAACTAAGAAACTGTCCTCTGATGATTCTTTAGATAAGAAATATGTTCTAGAAATGGTGCATAACATTCAGCAGGTTAGTAACCATTCCTTAAAATGTGGCTATGATGCACTGGAGGCTTCCTTTAGATCAGCCATGACTGGCGCAGTTATAAGAAGGCATGCATGGTTGAAAGAACAGGTCTTGCCGGATCATGTTAAAGCAAAACTATTAGATGCTCCTATGGATAAGGTCAGTTTATTTGGTTCTCCTGCTCAGCAGGTACTGAAGAAAATGGAAGAGAAGGCAAAATCTGTACAAACAGTGAAAGATTTCTTACAGGTTCAGCCTCCAAGGTTTAGCAGGAACTGGCCTTCCAAAAATTGGTCCTTTCCAGACTCCTCCAAAACACAGAGAGGCAGGAATAGGCGTTCGAGAGGCAGAAATCAATCCAGAGGAGGTGCCTACAGGGGACGCCAGTGGCAAGGTAACAACCAGAGAGGCACAGACACAACTACTACCACTGCAACAGGACAATCACAGTGACTTGGCTCTGGCACCGCCTACCAGGGAACAAATAACAGCACCCTTAGGCGGAAAGTTAGCCTTATTTTCAAAAAACTGGCACTACATCACAAGAGACAAGTGGATTTTGCAAACTATAGACCAAGGCTACAGGTTTCATTTCCATACTTTACCAGGAAAAAGAGGAATGCCAAACCTACCACCAAATCAAAAGACAGAAGCTCTAAAACAAATAGCTCAATTAGCAAAGATGAGAGCTGTGGAAAGGTACCATCTATGGAACAAGGAAAGGGATTTTACTCCAGACTCTTCCTGGTACCAAGAAAAGAGAAAATTGGAGGCCTATTCTCGACCTGTCCGCTTTAAACACATTCATCATTGTTCCAAAATTCAAAATGCTGACCCTACAGCAACTTCTTCCCATGCTGGGCAAGGAGTATTGGCTGGTGACTCTAGATCTCAAGGAGGCATACCTGCACGTCCCCATACGACCAAATTGCAGAAGATACCTCAGATTTCTTGCAGGATCAGAGCATTATCAATTCTCAGCATTGCCCTTTGGCTTATCTACTGCCCAGAGTGTTCACGAAATGCCTGGCATCAGTAATCGCTCACTGCAGGCTTCAGGAATCCAAATATATCCATACCTGGACGACTGCCTGATACAAGCGGACAACAAAAACAAGCTAACAGAAGACTTACAAAGAGTCATTTGCTTACTGCAAGCCCTGGGATATACAGTCAATATAAAAAAATCAAGACTGATACCATCCCAAAGAATAACCTTCTTAGGTGCAGAATTGGACACAGTAAAACAGATGGCATTCCTAACTGCAGAAAAACAAGAACAACTTCCTCTCTACTTCTTGGCATTAACAAAGCAGAACAAACTAACCGCAAGGAAAGTACTGCAGGCCTTGGGCTTCATGGCATCCTGCATAACCCTGGTCCCTCATGCCAGACTGCATATGAGAAAGCTACAGTGGTACCTGAAGAATTTATGGTCTCAACACAGGCACAGCCTAGAAACCGAAATACCACTAATCCCATGCCTGAAACAAGAGTTCCTATGGTGGGCTCAGGCATGCCAGTCAAACCCAGGTTTGCCCTTCCACAGCATTCAACCAAGCCAAACCATCACAACGGACGCCTCAGACCTCGGTTGGGGGGCCCACATGCTGGACAAGTGCATACAAGGCTTATGGACTCCAGATCAGCTGCACCTGCACATCAATCAAAAGGAAATGCTGGCAGTAAAACTAGCAATCCAGAATTTCAGACCATTCCTCCAAGAAGGGCAGTTGATGATAAGGACAGACAACACCACAGTCATGTGGTACATCAACAAACAGGGAGGCACTCATTCATACCCTCTATGCCGGATGGCACTGGACCTATGGAATATGGCTCTGAGCTACAACATTCAGTTACAAGCAATTTTTGTACCGGAAAAGAAAACATCCTAGCAGACATATTAAGCAGAACTACCTCGGATGCTCACGAATGGATGCTACACCCGACATCTTCAAGGTCATCACAAGGAAATGGGGACTGCCACAAATAGACCTATTCGCATCCCCACTCAATCACCAGCTCAAGAAATTCTGCACAAGGACGTACCACCCACTTGCTTGGAAGGTGGACTCTCTATCCTTCAGTTGGAAAGGCCTGACAGCATATGCATTCCCACCTTTTCCTTTGATGCACAAGGTGCTATTGAAAATCAAAGAGGAACGTCCAAGGATCATTCTGATAGCTCCAGATTGGCCAAGACAACATTGGTACCCATTACTGAGGAGCATGTCTCGGGGGCAAATGTGGACACTACCCCTGATTCCTTTGCTGTTAACTCAGAGCGGCTACAACACCCTGCATCCAAACCTGAAAACTCTGCAGCTGACTGCCTGGAACATTACATAAGAGCGACTAACCCAGATTTATCCCAAAGGGTTAAAGACATTATCCTTGAGGCCCGCAGACCTTCAACAAGAAGGAACTATGCAGGAAAATGGAAAAGGTTTCTCATTTGGAGTACTGAAAGGGGAAAAGATGTGTCAAAGGTAGACATTGCCAACATCCTGGAGTATTTGGCAGAGCTTCTCCATACAGGCCTGTCCTATTCCTCCATCAAGATACATGCATCAGCTATTTCTGCAGAATACAGCTCGATCCACCTGTCTTCTCGATCCTCTACTCAGGCAGTTTCTGAGAGGAATTAAAAATGTAAAACCTCCTAGGAAACCACCATTGCCAGCATGGGACTTGAACTTTGTGCTAGAAAAATTGACACTCCCCTTTCGAACCAGCAGCAACAGCAGATCTTCAACACCTATCCTGGAAAACTGCTTTTCTGCTGGCAATTACCTCAGCAAGAAGGGTTTCTGAGCTACAGGCTTTAATGGCAGTACAACCCTTCCTAATCTTCCATCAAGATAGAGTGTCCATGAGAACAAATCCTACATTTATGCCTAAGGTGGTATCCAGAGTGTCTTTAAACCAGGCTATCCACCTACCTACCTTCTTCCCCAATCCACAGAACAGGGGGGAAAGACTGCTGCATACTTTGGATGTACATAGACAGTTGCGTTACTACCTGGACAGAACCAAGAGCAATAGAAAACTGACCAGCTTCTGGTAGCATATGCAACAGGAAGGGAAGGAAAAGCAATTTCAAAACAGACAATCTCCAAGTGGATAGGAAATTGCATCAGATTCTGTTACTCCTACCATGGAAAGCAAACTCCACAGAACATAAGGCCTCATTCTACAAGGGCTACAGCCACTACCACAGCTTTCTTATGAGGAGTGGCTACCAAGGACATTATAGAGGCTGCTACTTGGACCTCCGTGCATACATTTGCCAAGCATTATAACTTACCTTTATACTCTAGATCCCGAGCAGGGTTTGCCACTGCTGTTTTGCAAGGGATCCTAACTACACCATAATTTCTTCTTCCTCCTCCCTAGTTTGGCTATGGTATTCTACCCATTTGTAAGGACTGCAGATGCATCCTTGAAGGACATAGTACAGTTTTGTACCTACCATAAATGTAGATGTCCGAACAGGAATGCATCTGCAGTCAGGATTACCCACCCTCCTTCCCTCTGTGGTATTCCTAGGGTATTTGCCCATCTAATAGCTAGCTGGGGGGGATCTCTTATGGTGTATTTGTTTGTATATATGTACATACATGCTTATTTTTTGTGTTTGCCTTCTACTATTTGGAAACATTGGCATTTATCCAAAATTTAGCTATCCAAGAGGGCAACTGGCATCTGGGGCAAGAAACACTGAGGAAAATGGCGTCGGCTGATGCCTTTATACCCGAAGAACTGCAGCTATGACGTCGGGTGAAGTGCGACACCAGCCGAGGCCAGACCCAGACTTTGGAATCCGGCCGACCGAAGGGCTGCCTGACGACAGGACAACCCATTTGTAAGGACTGCAGATGCATTCCTGTTCGGACATCTACATTTATGGTAGGTACAAAACTGTACTTTTTGACTCCTTTGTTTTTTATACGAGATACCTGGACAACATCTTCATCCTCATCAGTGGAGATGAGCGAGATAGTGAGTATGTGCTGGAATATTTCAACAGCACTACACATTTCCTACAATTCACTTCTGCATTTAACACAGATACTATAGCGTACCTAGATATTTGCCTAGTGAAAAATTACACTATTAATAGTTATGTAGCAAGGATATTTAGAAAAAACACATATTCCAATATGCTCCTCCATTTTACCAGTAGCCATCCCTTTCATCAAAAGAGGTCAGTCATTAAGGGCCAGTTAGTGAGGGCCTCTAGAATGACCAGTTTGGACAAAGACTTTTCTGATGAATGTGCTGTTTTAAAAAGCATGTTTTTGCACCGTGGATACCTAGAGCCCCTCTTGGATCCCCTTATCCAAGAGGTTACAACTAAGAGAGTGGATAGGATATACATTCCTTTACTTAGTGCTAAACTCCTACTGACACCATCTAGTATGCACAATATACTGGAAGAATATTCAGACACCACTAGTAGAGCATTGGTTGGTGAGGACAGTAATGTCACGTTGTCCTTCATCACTACATTCAGTTCACATAGTTACTCATGTTTGGACATATTACAGAAAAATTGGGACCTGTTTAAGATGTACCCTAACATTTACGTTAAAGTAGGTGAGACCCCTAGAGTGACATTTAGAAGAGGGAAGAACCTTAAAACTCTCTTAGAACAGCAATACACCCCAGTAGTACGGAATACTGGGATGAATAAATGTCAAAATTGCAACTATTGTAAACTTGTAGAAGTCACTAATTTGTTTAAGGTTAACGGTACAACTTATAAATTGAAAGGCAGATTCAACTGTAATTCGTCTTTTGTAGTTTACTTGGCTAGGTGTACATTCTGTCCTGCTTTCTATATAGGAAAGATGGAGCGGAAGCTCCATGACAGAATTTATGAACACCAATATGCTATGAATAAATGTAAACTGGAGAATGCGCTAGCTAAGCACACTATTTCTAATAAAGAACATGCTTTTAAATTTATAATCATTGATCAAGCCAAGTATGACAGTAGGGGTGGCCCTAGACCAATCAAACTTGAAGAACTTGAATTAGCCTGGCAAGTGAGGCTGAATGCCAACAATTGTCTTGGGTTGAATGACTCATGCTCAATTAGTAGCATTCTCAAACTAAAGAGCTTGCAGAGATGAGTCACATTTTGTTAAAAACATATATCATTTCTGTCAATGGTTGGGTTATACAAAATGACTTTTAATGTTTTTACCTTTGTGTATTGTGGTCACTGTCGTAGACATGTTTAAATACTTTAATGTGTTTATATACTTTAATGTTGTTTTATTACTGGTTATCAGCAGTTGTCACTAGTGTGTTTGCTTAAGTAGAACAAAGTGGAGCCATTGGTGAATGCTGATCACCTGTCTGACTTACAAGGAAGGTTTTTTATTGCTGTAACTGTTTCTGAAGAAGTTTGCTATCAAGCTGACGAAAAGCGCTTTAAACAGTGGAATAAATAGTGTTATTTGACTCTTCTCGGACTGTGTTGCTGGTTTTTCGAACCTGTTTTGGATTTATTTACATCTAGTACCCTGCCAACAAATTGTATTCTTGGGTGGAAGCTTGAATACAACTTCCCAGATGGCGTACCTCACACCAGAGAAACAAGTTCATTTGACAGCCTACTTCAAACTACTGGCCACAAAGATCCAGCTATCTGCAAGGAAAGTACTGCAAGCCCTGGGATTTATAGCCTCTTGCATTCTACTACTAATTCCATATGCAAAACTGCATATGAGGAAACTACAATGGTATCTAAAAAGCCTATGGTGCCAACATTCTCAGGACCTAGAATCAATGATTCGTATCATACCTTGTCTAAAGACAGAGTTCCTTTAGTGGGCAGAGGCCTGCCACCTAAACAAGGGATGGCCATTCACTCTACCCCCTGCTGCCCAAACCCTAACAACAGATGCATCAGACTATGCATGGGGTGCTCACTTGGCAGGGCAGTGCATTCGGGGCAAATGGAACCCGAGTCAAATGCACCTGCATATCAATCAAAAAGAAATGTTAGCTGTACAGAATGCTCTGACAGCCTTCAAGGGCCACATTCTTCCAGGACAATTATTGGTAAAGACGGACAACACCACTGTTATGTGGTACATAAACGAGCAGGGGGAAACCCATTCATACCCCCTCTGCAGACTAGCCATGGCTCTGTGGAACACAGCCTTGAGCTACCAAGTGCACCTACACACTCAATTCCTGCCAGCCAAGCTAAATACACTGGCAGATGACCTAAGCAGAAATCTCATGGACCCACACGAGTGGAAACTGGAACCAAAGATATTCAACATTTTGAGATTCAAATGGGGGAGCCCAGAGATGGACCTGTTTGCCTCCCCTCAGAACTACCAATTGGACAAATTCTGCACAAGGACTCCCCACAGACAAGCTTAAAAAGTGGATGCCCTGTCTTTCAGCTGGAAAAACCTATCATTTTATGCCTTTCCCCCTCTGCCTCTCCTCTCCAAAGTGTTACTAAAGATCAAACAGGACAAACCAAGACAATACTTTTTGCACCAGACTAGCCACGCCAACACTGGTACCCCCTCTTGCACAGTGTGTCACTTCTGGAACCATGGCACTTGCGTCAGACCCCTTCCCTGCTGTCCCAGCAGGAGGGCCAGATTCTGCATGCACAGCTTCAAACCCTGAACCTTGCAGCCTGGCTAATTACATGACCTCTCCTTTACCATCCCTCAGTAAGCAAGTGATGGATGTCATTTTGGAGGCAAGGAGGCCTAGTGCTAGAAAATCATTTGCTGAAATATGGAAGAGATTCTGTTCCTGGAACCAAACACAGGGGATGGACAGAATTGTGCCCAATGTACCGCTCATTTTTCAATACTTAAGTGAGGTGCTTCACAAAGGCCTTTCCTTTTCTTCCATCAAAATTCATGCCTCCGCCATCTCAGCTCATTATAATACAGAGCCACCCCTCTTCTCTCATCCACTGCTGAAGCAATTCCTCAGAGGGGCCAAAAAATACGACCACCTAGGAGAGCACCTTCTCCAGCCTGGGACCTTAACTTTCTATTGGAAAAGCTCACTCTACCTCCCTTTGAGGCAGCTGCAAATGCAGAATTTCAAATTCCTGTCTTGGAAAACAACCTTCCTCTTAGCCATCACTTCAGCAAGAAGGGTGTCTACATTACAGGCCCTCATGGCAGTGGAGCCTTTCATCATCTTTCATGCGGACAGGGTGTCCCTCAGGACCAATCCCTCCTTTATGCCCAAGGTAGTATCTAGTGTGGCCCTTAATCAGTCCATTCATTTGCCAGCCTTCTTTTCTAATCCGCAGAACAAAGGGGAATGAATACTGCACTCCCTGGATATGCACAGACAACTTAGATTTTACTTGGATAGGACTAAGCCTCTCAGGAAATCTGAACAGCTGCTGGTTGCATTTGCTGCAGGGGCAGAGGGGAAGGCCATTTCAAAGCAAACCATTTCTAAGTGGATAGGCCATTGCATTCATTTCTGCTATAAGCATCATGGAAAACCTACCCCACAGGGGATACATAAGACCACTTTCAACCAGGGCTGCATCTACCTCTACAGCTTTTCTCAGAGGTGTCCCTACCAGGGACATCCTAGAAGCTGCTACCTGGAGTTCTGTACATACCTTCACCAAGCATTACCACTTGCCAATTTTTTCTAAATCCAGAGCTGGTTTTGCCACTGCAGTCTTGCAGGGCCTTATAGCTGTAAGTAATGTGTCTAACTGCCTCCTCCCTTACTTAGGTTTGGGAATCTACCCAAATGTAAATGACTGCAACAATGAAAGACGAAGAACATAGTACAGTTGTGTACACTTACCATAAATGTAGATGTTCGAGTGTATTCACTGTTGCAGTCCTGGTTACCCTCCCTCCAGCCCCCTGACTTCTATTGACTATACGTCTCTTCTTGTTTACTATATTTAAGCTTTCTGGTATATTTGCTTTTTGTTGGAGGTGTAACCTTGTATATAATTGCTTCCCATTATGGGGGCATCTGACATCTGGGGCAAGAAAAACTGATAAAATGGCGTCGGCTGTATACTTTTTACCCCTGACTATCTGACGTCATGGAAGATGAGACCGCAACTGACACAAGACCCAAGACTTTGATAATCAGGCCGGCTGAGGGCTACCTACAAGCAGATAACCCAAATGTAATGACTGCAACAGTGAATACACTCGAACATCTACGTTTATGGTAAGTGTACACAACTGTACTTTCTGAGGATGGTACATGCGGACGTAACATTTATGGCCGACTGCTGACTTGGTCTATGTGCAGTGTACCACATATCTAGCAGTGGTAAAAGGCTTTTGTATACTGGCTGGATGTTGGGATTGTTTATAGCAAGGAATCCCTCATGTAATGAATACTGTAAGATAGTAATAAAAATACATCATTTGATGACTTTGCAGCCAGTTGAAGATACAGTATGCTACTGGAAGAACGTCTGATAGTGGTACATTAAAGAGCAGACCTGTTCCCTAGTCATCTCTGCATGCTTGGTTATTAATAATGTTGTTTTTTACTTTGTATATTTGATTATTGGAAGACAGTTTTCAAAGTTTGCTGATTAGCAACCCTGATCTTTTTTTTTTTTTTTTTTTCTAAATACCTTTATTGAATTATCACTTGTGACATAGGGAAATTTACATTTACATAATCAAACTGTATTAACATAAACATTATACTTAACATATATTGCTATGTATCGTATATTCTAAGCAATATTACATAAACTATTCAATTCCTGCCTTTTTTTTTTTAAAACAAGAAACAAATTTATTAAACCATCACTTGCTACATAGGCTTTCATACAGTTATATAATTGAAAATAAATCACACCGTCACAATCATAGTCACAAGTATTTTACATCATAAACCATACTGACACACTGCAAACATTATACATCACTTATAATCTACCCAATCTTTCTCACTCAAACATTCCATAGCTCATTTAACTCCTGCTACCTTTTAGACATTATTCCTCCCTTGTATGTATTGTTCCCACAGTTCCCATTTCTTCTTATGTAGTTTGCTCCTACCTTTTCTTAAAGATCTCAATTCCAGTTATTTTATATCCATTACTATATTCACTACTTTCAGTATAGTTTAGATTCTGATTTCCATTTTCTAGTAATTGCTTTTTCTGTCAGCCACCATTATTAGACAAAGCAAGGCCTTACCATGTCTAGGCAATTCCAATTCTGCATCATAGCTCAGAAAAATCATCTCCCTCATCAGACCAATCTGCTCACCCAGCATCTCCGACAGTGCATTCCACAGGGAATCCTTAAAGTTCACAAACTCACCGCACTCCCAGAAACTTATGTTCCCAGTTACCTCTTTCTTCCCCTTCACACCTCCATCATTTACTGTCTGCCTGAGGAAGAATTCTCTGCAGTCTACTTAGGGTATAAAAATATTTATGTAAACATTTACAAGCAAAATCCTAACTCTTCTAGAGTTTGTTGCTTATTTGGGAGACTTACATATATCCTCCCATTGTTTCTTTGTGAAATTCTTATCTAGTCTCTCTTCCCAATCCTATCTAACCTCCTCTGATTGATTCTTATAATCATCATGCAATATTTTATATGCTGTACTAATTATTCCATTTTTAATGGCAGCTTCTCTTCTAGATTCTATTAAAAACTCTACCAGTGCTGGTCTTTTGTTTAGGACCCCCCCCCCTATTTCTTTCTCTTTGCCTATAGTCTGATATCAGTCCCTGATGGGGAAGACGATCTCTAAGCTGCAGTCCAAATAAATTCTTAGTGTCTTCTCATTCTATCATCTTTTCCTGGCTAGTTATTTGCTCCCAATACCATGGTTTCTTTGCCAGTTTTCTTCATTAAGTTCTCACTCCCCTTGCCTATTGTCTATATCCCTAATTGCAGTCATCCTTATTGGCAGAATCTCCTTTCTTCATTTCTGTGTTGGTTTAGTTGTTAGAATACTTTCTGCTACTTTATGGATATAATAATTTGCATGATTATTGTTATTCTCATTAAAGGCCTGCACCCAAAATTCCAGTCTGTCCTTGTTTCTTGAACTTCCCCCTTGTTTCGTCATCACCCCTTGCCACTTTGAATTATAGCATGTTAAGTTGTCTATCTCGCCTTCATTCTTGCTGGATGGGTTCGGAGCCGACCTCGGCTCCGACTCGGCCACTCTAAAAGCTCGAGAGTTGGTTCCACCGGCTCGAGGCTCCCCTTATATCCCACAATGCTAGGCGAGAGTTACCTCAGATCTCGTTTGCCGCTACAGCTTCGAGGTTGGTTGTTTCTACCGGTTCCTGGTGAGTGCTAATTTTCTTGTAAAAATTACTCTTTAAAACCCCTTTTAAGTTAAATTTCTTACTTAGTTAGTGTAGATTAGAAAACTTTATTCCCAACCCTAAATATTTTCTGTTTTCTTTCCCTAGAACCTTTGGTTCTCCCATTGGGCCTTTAGGCCTTCCCTTCCCTAGTGGAGTGTGTGTGTTTTTGTAGTTTATTCTAGTTTATTGTTGTTTAAATTCTAGTATTACTACTAATTTTATTCTGTTTTTCTGACAGGGTATAACTTGTGTGTTTGTGTGCGTGTTTGTGTACACCTGTCAGTTAAAAAAATGTCTAAAGAAGCAAAGGTCTCCGGATTCAAGAAGTGTGATGCGTGCTGTCAGAAAATGTCTCTGACAGACGCTCACACTTCTTGTGTCTATTGTCTGGGGTTTGCACCTGCAGGACTCCTGTGCTGTGTGCCATGGCTTCAGCCCCAGGGTCCTGCAGGAAAGAAAACAAATTAATTCTTAGAGGCTTACTGAAGCCAGAGGATTCCCTGTCAGTTTCAACAGGGAAGCCCTCTAAGGCATCGAGGTCTTCGGCTCCGGCTTCTGAGCCGAGACCTCAGGTTGCTCAACCTTGCCTTTATCGGCTCCGGCTGGAGCCGATAAGTCTCAGTCCACAGTTTCTGTGGCTCTCGCCCGGCCGGAGCCGAGGTTATTGAGGTTCCGTGTCGGCTCCGACCAAACCTTCGGAGCCGACAACTAGGAAGAGGTCCAGGTCACCATCTCTTGGCTCCGTTCATTCGGCTCCAGGATCTCCCCTGCTGTCTGAACGGAGCCAAAGGTCTCACTCCTCTAGGTCATCGAGGCTGTCGGATCATGACCTTCAGAGGGTAGTGAGTCGACTACTTAAGTCCGAGGCACTAGCCCAGATGCTTCAGAGCCCAACTCATCAGTCGATGCCTGCCCCGTCCATCAACTTTTTCCTCCTTCGACTCTCTTGAGTGCGGAGCCGGGTCGTGCCGGAACCGAGACTGTGATTACGCCGGAGCCGAGACAATTGTCTTCGGCTCCGTCGGCTCCGCTTTCTTCTTTGGAAGAATCTCGGCGCCGGACTTCCCTCTTCGGCTCCGAGGGTGAGTGGCATCGGACCCTTGTCCGACCCCTCTCCCTATCGGGCTTCGGCTGGTGAGTTCGGCTCCGACATCGGCCTCGGAGCCATCACTGTCGGTGCCGAGGGGTTCTTAGCTCCTCGGAGCGGGACCTCTGGCTCTGCCTGACAGGGGTGCATTCGAGGTCATGCGGAGTGTGTTAGAGCCTGGCTCTACTCCACAGTCGGCTCCGTCCGCCCCTCCCTCTATGCTGCCTCAGGGCAAGTCGACTCAATCCCTCATCCCGGACCGCAGAGAGCCAGCTCCTCAGGAGACCCCCGTGGGAGTTTCATCCTCTTCCGAGGCCTCTCCTGATTTGGCAGAAGAGCCCCCTCGGAAGAGGAAGTGTAAGAGGAAACACATTGACTCACCTGAGTCTATCACGTCAGACACAGATTTGGATGATTCTGAGGGTTCCCCCCGTTCCCCTTCTGAAGATGTCTCATTTGCAGACATTCTGGAGATCCTGAAACAGAGGGGAAATTGGCCAGCCCTCAACCCTTCGGAGGACGAATCTGTGTATCTTGAGGCGTTGGCTCGTCCTTCCACCTCCTGGGTGTCCCCTCCCTTCGACCCCCTCATGCAGGTGGTTGCTAAGAAGTCATGGACGGCTCCTGATTCAGTGGACCCTACTCCCAGGAGACCCTCTAAGTTCATCACAGCTCCAGCAGACAAGCAATTTTTATCAAAAGGAGTTTCTGTGGATGCTATGGTGGTAGCTGCTGCCACAAAGAAGGAACTGGCTGATCCTTCAGTACCTGTCCATCCACCTAACAAGGAATCTAGGTCCATGGATAGGTACGGAAGCGGATGTTCTCCTCAGCGACATTTACCATGCGTCGCTGAACTACCTGTGCCATTTCACTCGCCTTCAAAGGGACTTGATCAAGGAAGCGAGTGAAATGTTAAAGGATCCTACAGCTGCGGGTTTCCAAGACAAGATGAACACGCAGCTGGCTACCCTTAATTCCATATCCAACTCCTCCATGCGCCTCCTTTCTTACACGGCCGATGGAGCGAGCAGAGCCGCAGGGACAGGTGTAGCCTTACGTAGGCACGCCTGGATGCGGCTATGCAATTTTGCGGACCCTTTCAAGACGTCTTTCACGAACTCCCCTTTTGATGGATCATCTCTTTGGTCCTCAAGTGAAAGAAACCCTGACTAGGTGCGAGACTGATGGCAAGACCCTTTCTGCCGTCGGAGTCCGTTTTTCGACTCCTTCCAGGCCTTACCCTAAAGGCCAGAAGGGTGGAAAGATGTGGTTCCGTAAACAATCTCAAGGGACTTCGCCTGACGCACAGAGTCGTTTTCCTACCAAAGGCAGAGGTGGGAATAACAATGGTAGACGTCGCCCTAGGGGCAGGGGGGGGTCCGCAGAACCAGGGCAATCGGGAAGCCTTCCCTGACAAGCCCTTTCAGCATCCCTGAGGTGTTGCCCGATTGCCCATCTTCGGAGGCAGTCGGGGGAAGATTGTCACTGTACCCAGAAGCCTGGCTATCCCTGACTCAAGACAAATGGGTACAGTCCATCATTTCGAAGGCTATTCTATCCCCTTTCTTCACTTTCCAAATCAGTCAAAAATCCCTTCCAGATGTTCCACCGCTCAAAGGGATCTAGCAGCTTTGGAAATTTCAAAACTGCTTGCAAAAGAGCAATTCAGCCAGTGCCAGCAGACCAACAAGGATCCGAATCTACTCAAGGTTCTTTTTAGTTCCAAAGAAAACAGGGACTGGAGACCGATATTGGATCTCAGTGTCTTGAACAAATCAGTCAAGAAAACAAGATTTCGGATGGTCACGCTGCAATCCATCCTTCCCCTTTTGGGCAAAGGAAACTGGATGTGCTCTATAGACCTTCGGGATGCGTACTATCACATAAAAATGAACAGACGCTCCAGAAGATTCCTCCGCTTCAGGCTGGGAACCAGTCATTTTCAGTTCAGGGCCCTGCCCTTTGGTCTCACCACTGCCCCCCGGGTGTTTACCAAATGCATGGCAGTGGTAGCTTCTCACCTGAGACGACAAGGATTCCAGGTGTTTCCATATTTGGACGACTGGCTCCTCACAGCTCCCACCAAGCATCTCCTTCTGATGGCCAGAGATTATACTTTTCGCGTTTGTCAAAAACTGGGTATTTCAATAAATTGCGAAAAGTCTGTTTTGTCGCCTTGTCATACTATTACTTACATAGGCGCAAATCTAGATACTATAAACATGTCTGCAAGGCTAACACACCAAAGGATATCAGACATTCACAAATTAGTATCACTCCTTCTCAACAACAGCAGAATCAAAGCCAGGTTAGTTCTAAAGGTGTTGGGAATCATGGCAGCGGCCATACCTCTCCTTCCATTAGCCAGATACCACATGCGGATCCTTCAGTGGATGCTTTTTACTCAATGGTCATACCAGGAACTTCCAATGTCTCACACCATTGTGATCACACAGGCGTGCAAAAGCATCTCATGTGGTGGATGTCTTCCCCAGCTCCTGTCGGAAGACCCTTTGTTCCACCTCCTCCGGTTGCTACACTGACAACGGATGCCTCCCTGATCGGGTGGGGGGGGCATTATCAGGGCAGGACAGTCCAGGGCACATGGCAACCAAACGAATGCCACTTGCACATAAATGTTCTGGAGATGAGAGCAGTGCTTTTAGCGTTGCAAGCCCTTCAAGACTCTCTTCCCTTGGGAACGATTGCAATCCAGACAGACAATATGTCTGTAGTGTGGTACATCAACAAACAAGGCGGAACCAGATCATACCCCTGTGTCGAGAAGCACTCAGACTGTGGCAATGGGCGATTTCTTCTCAGCGTTTTCTGTTAGCATCGCACATCCCCGGGAAGTCCAATCATATTCTGGACAAGTTGAGCAGAGCTATTCTCATGCCTCACGAGTGGTCTCTGAAAGACACTGTAGTGAGAGAGATTTTTCTCAAGTGGGGTCAGCCTTGCTGCGATCTTTTTGCTACTCACCAAAACAGCAAGTGCAGAGAATATTTCACTCTATTCCCTTTACCAGGCCAACCCAGCAGAGACGCTCTAGTCCAAGTTTGGCCCCGGGGACTTCTGTATGCATTCCCTCCTTTCCCACTGATCTCTCAAGTAATTCAGAAAGCTATCGCTCAGAAGGCATCCTTGATCCTCATTGCTCCTTACTGGCCTCGACAAGTGTGGTTCCCCTTTCTACATCGTTTTCTCTTGGAGCGACCGTGGAATCTGGACCTAGTTCCAGATCTTTTGATCCATCAGTCGGTTCAGTTTCATCGCTCCCTCCCCTCTCTGAACCTCACTGCTTGGTTCCTCCAGTTCGAACCGTAGCCAGGCTTCCTCAATTATCTCACTCTGTTAGAGATATATTGATAGCTTCCCATAAATCTTCCACTCGAAAGATTTATTTGAGTAAGTGGAAATGCTTCTCATATTGGGCACAAGAAAAGGACATAGATCCTTTCACCGCTTCCATCCAACTAGTCCTTGATTTTCTAGCTGAACTCTTCCATGCAGGTTCATCTCCATCTACACTTAAGGTTCAATTGGCAGCTATTTCTAATTTTCATGTGGGTATTTCTGAATCTGCCCTAATGTCCCACAAACTTTGCAAAGCCTTTTTGAAAGGAGTTTTTCTTCTCAGACCTCCTATAAGAAATCCTCCTTCTCCTTGGGACCTAAATTTAGTTCTTGCTTCTTTGATTCTTTCCCCTTTCGAACCTGCAGCTTCCTGTTCCTTGAAATTGTTATCATGGAAAACTCTTTTTCTGGTAGCTATTACATCAGCTAGAAGAGTTTCAGAGCTTCAAGCACTCAGTTGTCGTCCTCCTTATCTTTTGTTTCATAAGGACAGAGTATCCTTACGAACTAACCCGTCCTTTTGCCTAAGGTGGTCTCGACATCAAATCTAAACCAAAGCATTGACCTCCCTGTCTTTTTTCCAGAGTATTCAAATAGGTCTGAACAAAAATTACACTGCCTGGATGTTCATCGTCAATTAAGGTACTACTTGGATAGAACAAAACAATTCAGAAAATCTGATCAGCTGTTTGTCTCCTATGGAAAGCAGAAAGGGACTTTCAGTTTCAAAGGTATCTTTATCCAGATGGCTAACATCTTTGATTTCCCTGGTATATGAAATTAGACAACAAAATTGCCTAATAAACCTAAAGCCCATTCCACCAGAGCTTTGGCTACTTCTTTAGCCTTCCAAGACAGACTGCCTATTGACACCATTTGTGCAGCGGCTACTTGGGCTACTCCTCACACTTTTATTTCTCATTATAAGTTGGATTTAGCTTCTAGGCATAGAGCTAACTTTGGTTCCACTGTTCTCAGGAGTCTGTTCCGTTAGGCCACCCGGGACAAGGTGTTAGGGACGCGGTCCCATCCAGCAAGAATGAAGGCGAGATAGACAACTTAACATATAGAAGTTATGTTCTTACCATAACGTTCCATGTTAGTTGTCTTCTTCTCGCTTCTTCTTCGTCCACCCTCCTTCCCCTGGCCTGGACAGACCTAGAGGAGTTGTGATTGTGACCTCTCTTTCTACCACCTCTTTCTTAGACATATGCTATTATGCATATTTTCTTGGTTCAGGATGTAGGTCACCCTTCTTTCTTCCTGTTGTTAGAGGTGGATTCTGTTTTACAGTTATACTGTTACTGTTATAAGCTGGGGTTAGCTTACAAACGAGATCTGAGGTAACTCTCGCCTAGCATTGTGGGATATAAGGGGAGCCTCGAGCCGGTGGAACCAACTCTCGAGCTTTTAGAGTGGCCGAGTCGGAGCCGAGGTCGGCTCCGAACCCATCCAGCAAGAAGAAGGCGAGAAGAAGACAACTAACATGGAACGTTATGGTAAGAACATAACTTCTATTTTCTGCTTGTACGATGTATAGGAGTCTTAACTGTGTAGGTCTGAAATACTCCTTCAAATTGGGTAATCCCAATCCGCCCTGTTCTACTTGAAGAATCTGCTTATCCCACTTGACTCTTGCCATTTTTTCCTCCCAGATAAAGTCCTTCAGCTCTTTATTAATTGTTGCCCACAGCTTCTCCTCTAGTTGATAAAAATATGCCTGACCTGTGTATAAGACTAAAGAGACTAAAAACATTTTAGCTTCTTGTATCTTGCTATCCAGATCCATACACAAAGTGTACATTTTTTCAGTTTTTGTGTTATCTTTTGTTTAGTCTCTTCAAACATATCCTTAGCTGCCACACAAATAATTTTTAATCCATACTCCTAAATATGTCATTTTATAGTGTCCCCATAAATATGGATATTCCTGAACCAGTTCATGTCTGGGTGCATAATTTTCCACTATTGCCTTTATTTTAGCTTCATTAATTTTGTATCTCGAAAAGATCTGAAACTGTCTTAAAATGTTCTACAAGACTGTAATGTCTTTTTCTGGTTTTGTCAGGTATAAAATAATATCATCTGCAAATAAAGCCAGCTTTTCTTGACTACCATACCAATTATATCCATGAATTTCTGAGTCCCTTACTTTTTTTGCCAATGGTTCTAAATGTAATGCAAATAATAAATTGGAAAGAGGACACCCCTGCCTGGTTCCTTTGCTCAAGCAGAAATTATCAGAGAGGGCCCCACCCACTTTAATTTTACCTCCGATCCCTCCTATATTCTCCTAATCAGCCTTATAATTTTTTCAGGAAATGCAATTGCTTCCATTGTCCTGCTCATAAAGTCCCAGCTTACTCTGTCAAATACTTTCTCTGCATCAAGACCCACCAACAACAATGGTATTGTCTTACATTCTGCTTCCCTCTGGATCGTCAGTGTTCTGTTAATGTTGTCAAATGTTTGCCTCCTCTCTGCAAATCCACATTGATCCAAATCTATCAGTTTTGGCATTACTTTTGGCATTCATGTAGCAATTATAGACATGAACACTGTATAATCATGGTTTAATATTGCAATGGGCCTGTATGAAGCTTGATCTGATGGATTCTTACACTCTTTAGGTATTGCAGCTACCACTGCTTTCTTCCAGGGCGATGGCACTTCTCTTCCTCTTAAGATACTGTTAAATAAAACCTTCCAGACCTTTGTCAGTTTTTTTCCTCCTAGCTTCCAAACTTCCCCAGTACTTTTATCTTATTGCCTCCAGTCCTAGCTGTTAGTTATTGAGCCTCACGTATGTCTAACCTTGGCATATTTAATATTTTCCATAAACATTTCAATTTGTATCTTTTCTTGATTTTCATATTTCTCTGCTTTATAGAGACTCATAGAATTTCCAAAAGATTTCTAATACCTCTACAGGATCTCTTGTTACTTTCTTTGTTAAAGGTTCCCGAAGTTTGGCAACAACCCTTTCTACTTTCTGTTGCCTGAGTCATTGTGCTAAACGTTTTTGTGCTGTGGTGTTGAAAACAGTTGCTTAACAGCAGTCTTTCTAAGCTTGTGCATATTATCAAGGTAATCCCTTATTTTCTGCCTAGCATTCTGCAGTTGTTGTTCCTCTTGTTCTGTGAGATACCCCCTATTCTGCAATACTTTAACATGTTAGTCCTTCAAAGTAATTCTTGTTGCTTTTTAACCATATCTCCCTTTCTTTTATTTCCACCCAATTTTTAAACCCCACCATAATTTTATCCCACGCCCACAGCTATATTTTCAGAAGAAATTTCTATCCTCTTTAACAGCTCCTGAATAATCTCCGTTACGCATTCCTTAAATTCTTCTCTTTTCAACAGATAAGTGAGAAAGCGCCAATGTCTAATTTTTATTTCATTACCCTATGTTTTTATTTTAGCTATTATTGGCACATGATCTGAAATAGTTATTGGGTGGGTATCAAAACCTTGAGTTAAATGCACATGTTCCTGTGAAATGTAAATTTTGTGTAGCCTAACCCATTTTTTTATATCTTGGGGAATAATATGTAAATTCACTCTGAACTCCTATTACTGAATTCACATCTTCCATGCCAAATAGTTTCATAAATGTCTTCAAAAATCTACCCGCCTTTTTTATAGTTTCCCTTCTGGGCCCCCAGACAAATCTTCACGGCTGCAAATCAAATTTCAATTCCCACCTATACGTAAAATTCCTTGCTGAAAACTGATTATTTCTTCTAGAATTTTTAAACTCCATTCTAGCAGTCTTAGGTGGAGTATAAATACATGCCAGTATAATCTTCCTCCTTTGTCAGTAGCCCCTTAGCACTATAAATCTGCCATTATCTTTTTTGTCTTCTTCTATCACTACTGGAGCTCCTCTTTCAATTAATATAAGTACTTCTCTTTTTCATTTTCCTAGGTATTCTGCCAAGTAACAATCCTGAAAACCTTTCTTTATCAAATTCACATGTTCAGTTCTTTCTAAGTTTGTCTCCTGTAACATAGCTATTTGCACTCAACATTTTTAATATAGTTCACTACTCTTTCTTGTTTGTATTTATTTGTGAGGCCATTTACATTTAAAGACATTAAAGAAAGCATTATTGTACACAAAACCCCTCTCAAATCAAGCCTTACCCTAGCCCAAACTCAGCTCTTGTCTACCTTAATGTATGCTGCTCCAATTCTTACCCAGCTTAGAAAACTTGACCTTGCCAGACTCGAATCATGTTATAATAAACTCGCCACGTTTGCAAACAACTCCACCTTTAGAACCCACCATTGCCAGGCTCTAAGGGAACTACACTGGCTGGAACTTCCCCAGCTACTAACCTATCACCAATTAGTCATTGGCTACAATGTGGTAACACATCCAGAAAAAAACCCTGCACTAGGCCAACTTCTCACCCACTATAATACAAATCGTCCTCTCCGATCTTCTGACAAACCCCGCCTCTGTATCTCTAGGGCTAACGGTACTGCAGGAAAAGCACTGATGTTAAGTTGTCTATCTCTCCTTCGTTCTTGCTGGTTGGGATCAGAGCTGATCCACGGCTCCGACTCGGCCATCTTCTATAGCTCGAGAGCTGTTTACTGGTTCGTGACTACCCCTTATCCCATGATGCCTAGTGCTAGCTACCCAGATCTCGTTTGCCGCTTCAGCTGCGAGGTGTCGTTTTTACTGGCTCAGGCTTGTATTAAGTTTCTTATTGAACTTTTCTATCTAAGATGGTGTTTTTTTTCGGGAATTATTGTTTAGTTTTTAGTCTCTATATCTTGTGGAGTTAGAACTCGTTTAAATTAGAGAGTTATCCCCTCCCCCTCCTATCCCTTTCTGTCAGATAGCCTTTCGGCCTTTTGGCTAAGATCAGTGTAGTATCTCTTCAGGTATTTTTTTCGGATACAGGATGTCTAAAGAGTCCAAGGTTTCATGATTCAAGAAGTGTGACTCATGCTGTCAGAAAATGTCTGTGACAGATGGGCACACTTCTTGCGTCTACTGCTTAGGTGCAGTGCACCTGCAGGACTCTTGTTCTATATGCCATGCATTTAGTCCAAGAGTTCTGCAGGAGCGTAAAAATAAGCTTATTCTTAGGGGTATTTTAAAGCCACAGGATTCACCGGCCAAGGCTCAGCCTGTGAAATCCCCAAAACCGACCAAATCGTCGGCTCCAAGCTTGGAGCCGTCATTGGTTCAGACTTTACCTGCCACTTTGGTTCCGGCCGGAATCGATGAGACTATCTCCCTGTCGGCTCCATCAGCATCTTCGGAGCCGTTGCGGAGCCACAAGAGGCTGAGGTCCCCTTCTCTGGAGTCCATACATTCGGCTCCTCGGTCTCCCCTGCTTCAGAGTGAGTACAGTCGCAGATCTTCCCACTCCTCTCGGTCCTCTAGGCTCTCGGATCATGACGTGGAGAGAGTGGTCAGTAGGTTGCTGAAGTTGCAGGCACTTGCCAAGATGTTGTCCAGCCCTCAACAGGTGTCAGCTCCGTCCACTTCTATCGATGTTCCTCCTCTGACTCCTTTGAGCTCGGAGCCGGAGTTCGTTGGGGTTCGAGTTATGGAACCATCGGCTCCGATAACTATTTCTCCTTTGGTTCAGTCGTTGGCTCCGATTCCCTTGATGGTACCGTCCATCGAGGGATCTGGGCACCGAGGCTCCCTCATCGGCTCCGAGGGGGCGAGTGGCATCGGACCCTTGTCCGACCCCGTTCTCCCTCTTGGAGCTTCGGCGCAGGTGAGTTCGGCTCCTACATCGGCCTCTGAGCAGTCTCCCTCGGAGCGGAGAAGGATTCTGATTTCCTCGGAACCGGATCCTTCTCTGCATCATGGCAGGGACACCTTTGATGTCATGAGGATTGTGCTGGCCTCTGAGTCAGCTCCACGATCGACCCCACTGGCTCCGTCCCCTGTAATGCCTGCGACAACCTCTGCTCCTCCTCCAGACCCCAAGCGTGGGGAACCAGCTCTCCAGGGCACCCCATTGGGTGTTTCCTCTTCTTCCGAGGCCTCCCTTGATCATTCAGAGGAGCCCCCTCATAAGAAGAAGTGCAAGAGGAAGCACATTGACTCCCCTGAGTCTGTCACTTCTGATACTGACTTAGATGATTTGGAAGAATCCCCGAGGTCCCCCTCTGAAGATGTTTCCTTCTCGGACATCCTAGAAATGCTTAAGCAGAGGGGGAACTGGAATCCCCTAGCCCCTACAGAAGATGAGTCTGTATTCCTGGATGCGTTCGGTTCCCGACCTTCCACCTCCTGGGTTTCTCTGCCTTTCGATCCACTCATGTCTGTGGTGGCTCAAAAGGCTTGGTCAGCCCCAGATACAGTGGAACCAACCCCGAGGAGACCTAGCAAGTTTATCACTGCACCCACTGATAAACAGTTCCTTACCAAAGGTGTTCCTGTGGATGCCATGATGGTAGCAGCAGCCACTAAAAAGGAGTTAGAGGAAACTTCTTCGTCTGTCCATCCTCCTAACAAGGAGTCTAGGAGTATGGATAGATACGGGAAGCGAATGTTTGCTTCAGCGACCTTTTCTATGAGGTCACTGAATTACTTATGCCATTTTACCCTGCTTCAGAGGGATCTCCTTAAAGAGCTCGGAGATACCCTTCAAGATCCATCAGCTGAAGGGGCTCAAGCTAAAGTGGCCTCCCAGCTGGCGACCCTTAATTCTGTAGTCAACTCCTCCATGAGGCTCATTTCCTATGCAGCCGATGGTGCGAGTAGAGCCGCAGGTACAGGCGTGGCCCTTAGGAGACACACATGGATGCAGCTGTGGAATTTTGTGGAACCCTTTAGAGCGTCATTCACCAACACCCCCTTTGACGGTTCCTTTCTTTTTGGACCACAGGTGAAAGACAGTTTGACTAGGTGTGAGCAAGAAGGCAAGACTCTCTCTGCCGTGGGAGTCCGTTTTTCCACTCCTTCCAGACCATACCCCAAGGGTCAGAAGAGTGGTAAAATGTGGTTCCGAAAATCTCAGGGAGCTCTGCCTGACACACGTAGCGATTTTTCCTCCAGGGGCAGAGGAAGAAACAACAACCACAGACGCCGCCCTCGTGGCAGAGGGGGTCCGCAGAACCAGGGCAGCAGAGAATCTTTCTCTGAGAAGCCCTTCCAGCATCCCTGAAGGGTTGCCCGGCTGCCCATCTCTGGAGGCAGTCGGGGGAAGACTTTCACTGTACCCAGAAGCCTGGCAAAGTTTAACGCAAGACAAATGGGTACAGACAGTTATATCCGGAGGTTACAAAATCCCTTTCTCTCAGCCCTCCTTACCGTCAAGCAAATCCGTTCCAGATGTTCCACCCAATCTGAGGGACCAAGCAGTCATAGAAGTTTCAAAACTGCTAGAAGAAAAGAATCATCCAGGAAGTCCCAGCCGACCAACACGGATCCGGAACTTACTCAAGATTTTTTTTGGTACCAAAAAAGACAGGGGACTGGAGACCAAGTGTGGATCTCAGCAGACTAAACAAGTCTGTTCAAAGAACAAAGTTTCGGATGGTCATGCTACAGTCCATTCTACCCTTTCTGGGTCAGGACAATTGGATGTGCTCCATAGATCTTCAGGATGTGTACTATCACATCAAAATGGACAGGCGCTCCAGGAGATTCCTTCGCTTCCGGCTGGGAGCCAGTCATTACCAGTTCAGAGCTCTGCCCTTTGTTCTCACCACAGCCCCCAGGGTGTTCATCAAATGTATGGCAGTGGTCACGGCTCACCTGAGACGTCGAGGATTCCAGGCGTTTCCATATCTAGATGACTGGCTCCTCACTGCTGCCACCAGGCATCAACTTCTGCAAGCCAGGGACTACACAATCACAATCTGCTCCCAGCTAGGCATCACAATAAACTTCGAAAAATCTGCCTTGTTGCCCTGTCAATCTATCACCTATATAGGAGCAGACTTAGACACAAGAAACATGTCTGCAAGGCTTCCGCCAGACAGGGTATCGTTAATTCGCCAACAAGTACTAATTCTAATGCAGAGCAAAAGGATCCAAGTCAGATTCGTCCTTCGAACTCTGGGTTCCATGGCAGTGGCAATTCTCCTAATCCCTCTGGCCCGCTTTCACATGAGAATCCTTCAGTGGCTTCTGTTCACACAGTGGTCTTTCCAGCAGCTTCCTATGTCTCGCATGATTATGATTACAGAAGCATGCAAAAGGCACCTTTCCTGGTGGATGGCCTCCCCACTAGTGTCTCAGGGCAGACCCTTCATTCAGCCCCCTCCAGTTGCCACAGTGACCATGGATGCCTCCCTGATAGGGTGGGGGGACATTATCAGGGCAGGACAGTCCAAGGCACTTGGCAGCCTCATGAGTACCATCTGCATATAAACATCTTAGAAATGAGAGCCGTGCTCTTAGCGTTGCAAGCTCTTCAGGACTCTTTTCCTTCTGGGACCATTGCAATTCAAACGGACAACATGTCAGTGGTGCGGTACATCAACAAGCAGGGCGGAACCAGGTCTTACCCCCTATGTCGAGAAGCACTCAAACTCTGGCAGTGGGCGATTTCCTCCCAACGATTTTTGATTGCGACGCACATCCCTGGGAGGTCCAACATATTATCGGACAGGCTCAGCAGAGCTATTCTCATGCCTCACGAGTGGTCTCTGAACCAGGTAGTTGCGGATCTGATCTTCCACAAATGGGGACAGCCTTGCTGCGACCTTTTTGCCACCCCCTTCAACAGCAAATGCAACAACTACTTCTTCCACTTCCTGGTCATTCTCCCAGAGATGCTCTAGTCCACGATTGGCCTCAGGGACTTCTTTATGCCTTCCCTCCGTTTCCCCTGATACCAAAACTCATACAGAAAGCAGTGTCGTTGGGTTGCAGAATGACCCTCATTGCCCCCTACTGGCTTCGACAGATATGGTTCCCATTCCTGCGCCATTACCTTCTCGAGCAGCCTTGGACTCTGGATCCGATTCCAGACCTACTGATTCATCAGTCAGACGGGCTGCATCGATCCCTTCAAACACTCCAGCTCACAGCTTGGTTGCTCTACTTCCAACCTTAGCCAGGTTTCCCAGCATTTCCCCGGCTGTACGTGAAATTATTGTCTCCTCTCACAAGTCCGCCACTAGAAGGACTTATGCTAGCAAATGGAAACGTTTTTCTTGTTGGGCAGAGGCTAGGAACATAGATCCCTTTTCAGCCCCAGTCCACGAAATCTTGGAATTCTTAGCAGAACTTTTTCATTCTGGGTCCGCTTCTGCTACAATCAGGGTTCAATTAGCGGCCATCTCAAACTTTCATGCTGGGTTGTCTAATGCAAACATTATGTCTCATAAGCTATGTAAAGCTTTTCTAAGAGGGACTACTCTCCTTAGACCCCCAGTGAGAGATCCCCCTCCTCCTTGGGACTTAAACTTGGTACTAAAATCCTTAGTTATGCCCCCTTTTGAACCTGCAGCGTCCTGCTCCATTAAGTTCCTATCTTGGAAAACTCTCTTTCTGGTAGCTATTACTTCAGCCAGACGTGTCTCTGAACTTCAGGCACTATGTGTCCGTCCTCCATACTTAGTGTTTCATAAGGACACGGTTACTCTGAGGACTAATTCCTCTTTCCTTCCTAAAGTCTGCTCAGAAAATAATTTAAACCAATCTATAGACCTATCTGTGTTCTTTCCTAACCACACCAACAAGGCAGAATACAAATTACATCAGTTGGATGTTCATAGACAATTGCGTTTTTACCTGCATAAGACAAAAGATATAAGGAAGTCGGACCAACTATTCCTTTCCTATGCTCTGGGCAAACAAGGTCTCCCAGTTTCCAAAGTGACCTTATCCAGATGGTTGTCTCACATTGTTACTTTCATCTATCAACTGAGAAACAAAGAGTTATTGATCAAACCAAAATGTCATTCTACTAGGGCTTTGGCCACCTCTGTAGCCTTCCAGTCTAGGTTGCCCATGGACTTATCTGTGCAGCTGCTACGTGGGCAAACCCTCATACCTTTATTTCTCATTACAAACTAGATATGGTCTCCAGGAGCAGAGCTAACTTTGGTTCCACTGTTCTGAAAAGTCTGTTCCAATGAGCCGCCCAGGATTGTAGGTGCTAGGGACGCTGTCCCAACCAGCAAGAACAAAGGCGAGATTGACAACTTAACATAAAGAAGTTATGTACCTACCATAATGTTCCATGTTAGTTGTCTTCATCTCACCTTCTTTCTTGCGTCCCACCCTCCACCCCCCTTTCCTATTGGACCGAGAGGAGTTCAAGTTTCACTGGCTGAGTGTTCTCTGGTTGTTTCCTCTAGGACTTAGAGTATGACAGGTGTGCTCAGCATTTTATTTGGAGAGGTTCATTCTCTAGCTGTGGCTAGGGTTAGCTATTTCAAACGAGATCTGGGTAGCTAGTGCTAGGCATCATGGGATAAGGGGTAGCCTCAAGCCAGTAAACAGCTCTCGAGCTATAGAAGATGGCCGAGTCGGAGCTGAGGATCGGCTCCGATCCCAACCAGCAGGAAAGAAGGCGAGATGAAGATAACTAACATGGAACGTTATGGTAAGTACATAACTTCTTTTTCTCCTACTCCATAGCTAGAACCTGGAATAATCTCCCTCCTTCTCTGTTTTCTGTTCCCTACCTTTTCTCAATTTAAAAACTCACTTAGAACACACTTAAAGAATAAATGGCTATGCCTATGTATTACATAAGTCCTCAAATTATTCCACTTATATAACTCACTTCCTAATATACCTACTGTAAGATATATTACAGTCTAGGTTTTCTCATAATGCTGATTGCATTTGTATATTTTTTTCCGTTATTAACCGTGTGTAACTATTTTTTCCTGTATATATATATATATATATATATATATATATATATATATATAGGTCTTATATATTCTGCTGTATACTGTATTTTAACATATTGTTTGAAAATTCTCTGTATACTGTATTTTAACATATTGTGTAAAATTTTACTTACTGTGGAGCTTTTCTCCCCGGACCTCCACTGAAAGTGGACCTGTGTCCAGTTGGACCATCCTGGTTAACAAATGTAAAATAAAATAAATAAAATAAGTTGAAAATGTTGAAACACAGGTGCCCGGTAGGAAGGTAGCTGGGGTAAAGAAGCTGAACCATGACGAAGTAAAGTCTTCTTTTTTAATACAGAATGATGAGCGCTTTCACAGTGGTAACCATTGCTTCATCAGACAGTTCATTCAAACAGCAACAGCACTTAAATACTTTAATTCATTACTAGAGCAACCAATCCTACCACTCAAAGTTAATTCAGCACTCAGCAGTCAATTAAATACTATGGTTATGTTTTGCCCTTAGTTAATTGCTGAAGTCAGAAAACTAAAAACCACATGCACAAAATGTAAAGACAAGTACATGTGGATAAATATAAATAAAATACATAAAAAGTCAATGAATAAATACATCTACTCATGTTCCCCATTTAACAACTACTTATGTGCATATATATAAGCATAAAAAAATATATAAAAGTATAAGTAGTACACACTCAACTTAATGAATACTTATATTCTGCCTAATAAATGCACGTTGTCCACCTAGAAAATACATATGCTTTAATACATACATCTCAACAAATGCTTGTCTTTAATGATATCTGTGCTAGAAGCATCTCAAGAAATACTGTCATATTGACCCAAAGCCCTGCATGTGTTTATGTAGTCTTCTCTTTTTAAAATATTATTATTATTTTTTATTTTATTTTAACCTTCTAGATTTTAGCACTGGCTTCAGTGGGACACTATCATTCAAACCCAAACCGCTATGTGCTCCTAAATGCAAAATCCATTTTACTTCCGTATTTTCAGTAGTATTGACTATGTCCCCCATTCTATTGCTGACATTCTGAATGTGTAAACCTTGAAACAAAAATATATGGTTATCCCCCTTATCCAATGTATGCTTAGCCAAAGCACTATACAGTTGCCCTTTTCTAGTGCAGTAAAGGTTGATCCCTTATCCGTTCCCTAAGGTGACGGTTAGTTTTGCCAACATAGAAATGGAAACATGTTGTGCAGTGAGCTACATACACTACAATGTTCTTCGTGTTTCACTGTTGCAGTCATTACATTTGGGTAATCTGCTGTCAGGTTGCCCTCAGTGGGCCTGAATTCCAAAGTCTTGGGTCCTACGTCGGTTGCTGTCTACTCTTCCATGATGTCAGGTTGTCAGGGGTATAAAATATGCAGCCAACACCATTTTCTTTAGTCTTTTTTGCCGTGGGGTGCCCGAAGCAGAAGCATTTCGCAAGTGCTGCTCGGCCGACTACTGAAATATTTGAGTTTGAGTTCCAGAACCGAAGTCTTCACTAAAGCTAAGTACCCCGTTGATTAAACTTTTTTCTTGCTGCATACCGATGTCAAAAAAAGTTAATAATTGTATTACTTGTGGGAAGCAAATACCTCATAAGGATTTCCATTTATACTGTATTTCTTGCCTAGGCCCTGATCACAATGTGCCTGGCTGTCAGTTTTGTGCTAGATTTAACCAACGCGCTATTAAGCGTCGGTATATTTTTGCCTCAAAGTATTTTGGAAACAGATGTAACTACCCAGAAATGTTGTCGAATAGCAATCCGACTACCGGAGTACATAAAATATGCAAAGAAAAGGACAGAGAAAGGCAGTAGAGATCCAAAACCGACGACAAAGTTTCTCCTAAGCCAGTTGCCAGTACTCAGTGAGGCGCTTGCGCAGCCCCTGATACCTGCTATCTTCGAGTCGCAGGCCTCTACCGACACCCTTGTGGAGTCTGGCATGCCACAAGATACTCAAGATATTGGACCGATGGCTGTATCTCCCTCAGATGGGTCCAGAGCTGCTGAGAGCAGACACCGGCTTCTGAGGGGTGTATTCAGACATCAACATTTGTATATCAAACCGACGACAGCTGCAAAACCAAAGACAAAAGCATGTTCTAAAACAAAAAAACTGACGCGTGAGCCACGTGCACAGGCCTCTATGCCTAAAAAACAGATGATCAAAATGGCTGAAGACCTTATTACCTTGATCAGGGGTACCCATCCCCCTCCAGATAAGAGGCCTAGGCAAGACACTGATTATGAATCTTCAGATCAGGTTTCTATTTCTTCTGATTCCTCTTCTGATCAGGAATTATCTATACCTCCCTATGAGGATTTTGATGCAGAGGAGTCTATACCATCTGCATCTCCTCCTGAGGATTATTAATTTTAGAAACCTTGCATACTTTGAGTGAGCATTTTCACTGGGTGAGTCAAGACTTCTCAGAATCAAAAAAGAGGCTCAGGGATTTCCTTCTTCTCCCTCAGCACAGGCCTTTAGCCATTCCCCCTGTTTTAGACATTGTGGATGATGTGTTTTCAGAGTCACGCTTGACCCCTGACTCCTTACCTCCGGCTCCCTGTAAGCCTGACCGATATTACATGGTCCCTGACTCACATAAATTTTTATTTAGAAACCCTGCTGCTGATCCTGAAACTATTTCACAGAGTCCTAAGGGAGTTAAGGCCTCAACAGCAAAAAATCCTACCCCCTCTGACAGAGATTCAAGGGCACTGGACAAATGGGAAAAAAAGGTTTATACATCTGCAATCTTGGCAATCAGGGCCTTAAACTGTCAATTTCATATGCTTAAGTACCAACAACATGCTATGGGATTGCTGAAACAGAAAATGATGTTGATTTCTGAATGTGCAGAAAATAAAGAATTGCAGGAATTATTGCATGCAGCTGAACAGGTTGGAAAGCATACGTTGCAATGTGGTTTTGACTCATTAGAGGCCTCCTGCAGGGCCGCAGTTACTGGATCTGTGATTAGGAGGCATGCCTGGCTAAAGGAACAAAATCTGCCTGATCATGTTAAAGATAAATTGCTAGATGCACCTTTGCAGCATGATTCTCTGTTTGGTATTAAGGCAGAAGAGGTTTAAAAGAAAATGGAAGACAAAGCTAAGTCTACGCAAACTGTTAAAGACTTCTTACAAGTGCAGCCACCAAGATTCAGTAGACACTGGCCTACAAAAAATTGGTCCTTTCCTGTGTCAGACAGAGCTCAAAGGGGCAAATCCAGATGCCCTAAGGGTTTCAGATGCCAGGTGCAAGATTCATACAGGTCAAAGCAATGGGGCACTTCTACCTCCAAATCTGGAGGAGATAAAGCGCAAACCTACAGAAAACAATCCCACTGACTTCCCTCTGCCTACACCAAGCACTTACCTTTTGGCAGCACCCATAGGGGGAAAATTAGCACTTTTTGCTCAAAATTGGCAGTTAATAACCCAGGACAAGTGGGTATTAAACATGGTATCACAGGGATACAGATTCCATTTCCACACTCTGCCAATGGCAAATGGTTGGCCAGATCTGCCAAAAAAATCAATGGGCAGAGGCACAGAAACAGGTTACGTCCCTCATAGATATGGGAGCCATTCAGCCAGTACCAGAACAGGCAAAAGGACAAGGTTTTGGTTTCTTGGTACCCAGAAAGGACAAGGCCTGGTGGCCAATACTGGATTTATCGATTTTGAGCACATACCTGGACATTCTAAAATTCAAAATGCTGACTTTGCAGCAGCTTCTGCCCATGCTGGGCAAGCATGTTTGGCTGGTGACATTAGACCTAAAAGAGGCATACCTGCATGTCCCAGTAAGACAATCGTGCAGACGATACCTCAGATTCAAGGCTGGCTTAATGCATTACCAATTCTCTGCACTGCCCTTTGGCTTATCTACTGTGCCCACGGTCTTTACAAAGTGCCTGGCACCAGTAATTGCATTTTGTAGACAAAGAAGTATACAAATATATCCTTACTTGGATGACTGTCTCATTCAAACAGAGAACAAGGACATTCTTCTTTGACACCTGGCGTTTGTGAAAAGGCTTCTAGCATGCCTAGGGTACACAGTAAACAAAAAGAAATCACAACTGGTACCCTCTCAAAAGATAACATTCCTGGGTGCAAGCTTGAATACAACTGCCCAGATGGCTTACCTCACACCAGACAAGCAAAGGCAACTTACTACTTACTTCAAACTGATGGCAATAAAAACCCAGTTATCTGCAAGACAAATTCTGCAGGCTCTGGGCTTCATGGCATCCTGCATCCTACTGATTCCATATGCAGGACTGCATATGTGGAAACTTCAGTGGTACCTAAAAAGTTTATGGAGTCAACATTGTCACATTCTGGAAGCAATGATTCCTCTCATTCCCTCCTACAACAGGAGTTTCTATGGTGGGCAAAGGCATGTCACCTAAACATGGGATGGACCTTCACTCTACCCCGTGCCAGCCAAACCATAACAACAGACGCATCAGATTATGCCTGGGGGGCCCACATGGCAGGAAGATGCATTCAGGGCATATGGACCCCAAAACAAATGCATCTACATATCAACCAGAAAGAGATGCTAGCTGTTGAAAATGCCCTAACAGCCTTCAAGGACTTACTTCATCCAGGACAACTAATGATAAAGACGGACAACACCACGGTCATGTCATATGTAAACAAGCAGACACACACTCATACCCCCTTTGCAGATTAGCCATGGCACTGTGGGACACTGCTTTGACCTACCAAATACATCTTCAAGCTCAATTCCTGCCAGGAAAGCAAAATGCTCTGGCAGACAATTTAAGCAGAAACCTTTTGGATCCTCACGAGTGAAAACTAAATCCACAAGTCTTCAGCATGATAACAGAGAAATGGGGGAGCCCAGACATAGATCTATTTGCCTCTCCTCAAAATTATCAATTGAAAAGATTCTGCACAAGGACTTATCACAGACTACGCCTTTCCTCCTCTGCCTCTTTTCCCCAAGGTCCTCTTAAAAGTCAGACAAGAGAAACCAAAGATGATACTAATTGCCCCGGACTGGCCCTGGCAATACTGGTACCCAGTCCTAAGGAAATTGTCTCAATACCCAGCATGGACCTTACCTCAAAGACCTCAACTATTGTCCCAGCAAAACAATCAGATCCTGCACAGTCAACTACAGACACTGAACCTGGCAGCATGGCTGATCATGTAGTTATACAAACAACACCTTTCAGTAAAGCTGTAATGTATGTCATTTTGGAAGCCAGAAGGCCTAGTACTAGAAAATCTTATGCTGACAAATGGAAGAGATTCTGTGCTTGGAACCAAGCACAAGGAACTGATACAGCAAAGCCAAATATTCCTCAGATATTACAATACTTAACTGAGATGCTTGACAAAGGCCTATCTTTCTCATCAATCAAAATCCATGCCTCTGCCATTTCGGCTCATTACAATACAGAGCCACCAATCTTTTCTCATCCTTTACTAAAGCAGTATCTTAGAGGAGCCAAAAATTTAAGGCCTCCTAGAAGATCACCATTACCTGCATGGGACCTCAATTATGTGTTGGAAAAGCTCACCCTGCCTCCATTTGAACCAGCTGCTACCGCTGATATAAAGTTCTTATCATGGCAAACAGCTCTGCTACTGGCAATTACTTCAGCAGGAAGAGTTTCAGAGCTACAGGCCCTCATGGCTGTAGAGCCTTTTATTATATTTTATCCAGACAGGGCGTCTCTGAGGACAAATCCTACATTTATGCCTAAGGTGGTTTCTAGTGTGGCTCTTAACCAAACTATTCATCTGCTTTTATCCAAATCCGCAGAACAAGGGGGGAAGAATTCTGCATTCCTTGGACGTACACAGACAGCTAAGATTCTACTTGAGCAGGACTAAAGCTCTAAGAAAAACTGAGCAATTACTAGTGTCATATGCTGCAGGATCAGAAGGAAAGGCTATTTCAGAGCAGACAGTTTCAAAGTGGATAAGCCACTGCATCCGTTTCTGCTATTTACAACATGGTAAACCTGTGCCCAAGGGCATTAGGTCTCATTCCACCAGAGCTGTAGCTACTTCAGCAGCCTTTCTCAGAGGAGTACCAACCAAAGACATTCTAGAGGCTGCTACTTGGAGTTTTGTTCACACCTTTACAAAGCATTATCATTTGCCTCTCTACTCTTAAGTCCAGGGCAAGCTTTGCCACTGCAGTTCTGCAGGGCCATATAGCCGCACCTAATGCTGTTTAGCTCCAGCCTCCCAACTATAGCTTTGGGATTCTACCCAAATGTAATGATTGCAACAGTGAAACACGAAGAACGTAGTACAGTTGTGTACACTTACGATAAATGTAGATGTTCGAGTGTATTCACTGTTGCAGTCCAGGTTACCCTCCTGCCATCTCCCTGTCATTCTGGAGTTTATCTTTCCTTTTCTATCTTCTACAACCTATGTGGTGTATTTGCTTGTAGATGAAGGTAAAGTTTTTATTGATGCATGTATATATATATATATATATATATATATATATATATATGTGTGTGTGTGTGTGTGTGTGTGTGTATTTATATTTTTGCTACCTTTTGGGGGGCACCTGACATCAGGGGCAAGAAAAACTAAAGAAAATTGTGTTGGCTGCATGTTTTATACCCCTGACGACCTGGAAGAGGAGACAGCAACCGACACAGGACCCAAGACTTTGGAATTCAGGCCGACTGAGGGCAACCTGCCAGCAGATTACCCAAATGTGATGACTGCAACGGTGAATGCACTTCAACATCTACATTTATGGTAAGTGTACACAACTGTACTTTCTTAGTATTGCAATCAGAAGAATTCCTTAGGTCCCATAGATGCCCTATTTCAGGGTGCTTAAAAAACCTTGATTCATCTATATAAATGCACTATGTACATTTTCCACATCTATGGGTACCATTCACTGTGCTATCCATCAGAGCAGGTGTCCTTGGATAGCAAAGCTGCTGTTTCAGATTTTTCTTATTTCTAAATGCAAAATGTGGTTGTCCACCCACTATGTTGATAATATCCTCATCTACTAACAACATATGCCAATTTTGTCGTATGATGGTTTCAAACCTTTTCATATCCTTTGTATATGGTAAAACCATCGGAATGTGTGGTAATACACTATTCCTAATACCTACCCTGTCACTACCTACTCTGTCAGAGTAGTAGGGCTTCGCTTTACCTTTCCTTTCTTTGTGTACATTATGGTACACCTTATCAATTTCATGTTCACTATACCCCCTATTAATGAAACCTGTTCTTAGCTTAGTTAACTCATTTCTATACACTTCCTCTTGACAACATAGGCGATAAAATAAGTATTAAAAAGTTATTATTCCCACCTTTTATGTACAACACCTTTTTGTTAAATGTTTTGTTCCACCTTTTGTGTTACATGCCTACACTGTTTAGCAGGTTGAACTTTTATATGGTTGTTTCTTGTCTTATACATAAGAGCCTGTGTCACATCTTGTAAAACGTTTGTTTTATTAAAAGCCCTCCAACAGAAAAAACAAGCACACCCCAATACCCCCTAAAAACTATTAACTTAATGCTAACACACAACACTATGTACACCTTCAAATATTTCAGTTTAACCCTCCTAATAGGAACAAAAGTCCCAAACTGACAGCTACACTCACAGACTTGAGTTAATCTAAAATAAAAGGTCATCCATGCTAAGACACATGGTGCAGCCTGTGCTTCTTCTAAGTGCTGATTGGTTTTGTCTTGTGTTTATAGATCTCCCAGCTAGGAAAACCCCTGAATGTTTTCAGAGAACATTAACTACCTTGGGAAAGCCCCTGAATGCTTTCAGAAAATATTATCTCCTAGCCAGTTTCTCTTTTCTTTTTTCCCCTTAGCCAATCACTTTCCACCAGACTGTAGCCAGTTTCTTTTTATCAGATTGTCTCCATGGCGACATCAGAACCAGTCAGCCATTTCTCTTTATTGGATTGTTTCCATGGAAACATGACCGGCCAGCTGCAGAATTGTTACTGAATGTACATGTATTTGCTAGAAAAAAGGCTGATTCATTTACTTGCTCTCTCTTAAAACATCTTGCTAAATAAGTCTAAGGTCTTTAATCTAGTCATTTCCCCATGCAAGAATGAGAAAAAGCACATTTGATTGTTGATCATATAAATCAAGTAAGGTGTTGAATAAACATGCATTTGTCAAAAATGGTTATTATGATGAACCTCGGTATAAAAGGGTGCAGTTCCAAGCTTTTATGACAGAATGCACACTAAGGATTTGGGGGGGTTCATATGTTTTATTGCCCTTGATGACTTAAGACTTCTGTTAACTTCCGAGAAGCTCTGAGGACCATACTTGAATAAGAACTAAGACATGTCAGTGATCCAGAAGGATGTTTCTGAGTGCACTACATTGGAGAATGTGAAGGCAGCAAAAGTATCTGCTTTAAAAAGATTTAAAGTAGTTAACAGGTTTGTAAGTTAAGAGAACTTTCCTGCTTTGGCACATGCATGGCTGGGCAAAGAATAAAAAGCAATGCTTAGCACATCATAGTAGGTTGGATGGAAGGTGGGCATATGCGAATAGAAACTGAACTTTTCCACTTGTGTCATATGTGTAAGGTGATGTTACTTTGATAATCATTTCTAAGGAATTATATAAATGAAAAATCCTTACAGTTCTATTGTCTTGGAAATGGCTTGATGAAATGTTAGTTTTTGTAGAGCTTGTGTTTATTGTACCATGTTGGGACGTACTATTGATTTGTACACAAAGTTGTTGAAATTAGGTTAGTGCTATATGACTTAGTTGTTAGCAGATGAAGATTCTAGACACCTGGATGAAAAGCTGAACTGTATGCAAGTGTCAGGTGATGTTATCCAGTAATTCCTAAGGTAAATTGCATTTATGTAAATTAAAAATTCTTATAGTTCTGTTAAGTGGGAAGTTGGGTCATCTGCTTATCAGTTTTGTGCAGAGCTTCCATGATTGTTGCACTTCTTGTGGTAGATGTGTACTGATTAGTATTCAGAATTGTCACTAATGGAAATAGTGCACTGTCATTGTTATTAAGATATGATGATTCCAGACAATAGATTTGGAAGAGAAGGGAGGTAGTCTGTAGATGTTCATTGTGTTACACTGCTGCAGTCATTACACTTGGGTTATCCTGCCATCAGGCGGTCCCGCAGTCTGCCAGAGTTCCAAAGTCTTGGTCCGGCGTCGGTTGCTGTCGCTTCTTCCCTGACGTCAGTGCGCCAGGGGTATATAAGATGCATCCGACATTTTCTTCAGTCTTTCTTGCCGCGTGGTGCCCGAAGCAAAAGTAGTTTGTAAGTGCCGGTCAGCCGACTCCTGAGATTTTCAAAAGTCAAATTTCAGATCCAAAGTCTTCAATAAAGCTAAGTACCCCGTTGGGGAAACTTTTTTCTTGCCTCAGACCGATGTCAGAAAAAGTTAATAATTGTATTTCTTGTAGGAAGCAAATACCTCATAAGGACTTCCACTCTTACTGTATTCCATGCCTAGGCCCTGATCACGACGCCACTAGTTGTTGGTTTTGTGCTAGATTTAACAAACGCACTATAAAACGACGTTTCAATTTTGCTTTGCACTACTTTGGCTGAAGGTTCAATTATACAATGCCGTCGGAACAACCGACGACCACAATTCTTAAAAAAACGCAAAGACAAAGCTAAATACAGGCATCCGAGGTCCAAAACCGACGACGAAGCCTCTTCTAGGCCAGTTGCCGGTTCGCCGGTTCTCAGTGAGGTGCTTTCGCAGCCCCTGACAGCCGCTACCTCAGAGCCACAGGCCACCTCTGACTCCCACGTGGAGACAACTAGGCCTCTGGAAACTCAAGGTATTGGGCCTACGGAAACTAATCCCTCAGATGGGTCCGGAGCTGCTGAGCAGGCATCGACTTCTGAGGGTGTGTTCAGACCTTCACAACTTACCATTAAAGCAACAGCCAAGACAAATAAGCAAGTACAGCATTCTCCTGGACAGTCCTCCATGCCTAAGAAACAGATGCTCAAAATGGCCGAAGACCTCATTACTCTAATCAGGGGTTCCCATCCCCCTCCTGAGAAAAGGCCTAGGCAGGATACAGACTATGACTCCTCTGATCAGGTTTCCATTTCCTCTGATTCCTCTTCAGACCAGGGATACTCTCTACCCCCTATGAGGACTCTGATGCTGAAGAATCTATCCCTTCAGCCTCGCCTCCTGAGGATTACTCTTTTGGGGAAACTTTACATACCATGAGGGAGCACTTCCATTGGGAAAGTCAGGAATATTTAGAATCCAAGAAAAAGCTCAGGGACTTCTTTTATTGCCTCAACACAGGTCCCTGGCTATTCTGCCTGTGTTAGATATTGTGGATGATGTGTTCTCTGAATCCAGCTTATCTCCTGATTCTTTGCCCCCTGCACCAGACAAGCCAGATAGGTATTACAGAGTCCCTGACTCTCACAAGTTTCTTTATAAAAACCCTTCTGCTGTCCCAGAAACCATTTCCCAGGGTCCCAAAGGGGTTAAGGCTTCCATTGCAAAAAATCCAGTCCCCTCTGACAGAGATTCTAGAGCATTGGATAGATGGGGGAAGAAAGTTTACACTTCTGCAACTTTAGCAGTAAGGGCTTTAAATTGCCAGTTTCACATGCTTAAGTACCAACAATATTTAATGGCTCAGTTAAAACAGAAAATGCTTGCAAGCTCAGAAGCTCCTGACTGTAAAGAAATGCAGGATTTATTGCATGCAGTGGAACAGGTGGGAAAACATACTCTGCAATGTGGTTTTGATTCTTTAGAGGCCTCTTGTAGAGCTGCAGTTACAGGTTCTGTGATACGAAGACATGCTTGGTTAAAATAACAGAGTTTACCTGATCATGTTAAGGTAAAATTATTGGATGCTGCTTTACAGCATGATACCTTGTTTGGTGTTAAAGCAGAAGAGGTGTTAAAGAAAATGGAGGATAAAGCTAAATCTATGCAAACAGTCAAAGATTTCTTACAGGTACAGTCACCTCGATTTAGCAGAAATTGGCCTACAAAGAATTGGTCCTTTCCAGTGTCAGACAGGCCACAGAGAGGCAGATACAGACGCCCAAGAGGCAGATCTCAGCCCCAAGGCTCTAACAGACAACGACAGTGGGGTACCTCAACCCCAAAAGGAGGTGAGGACAAGTCTCAACCTTACAGGAAACAGTCCCAATGACTTCCCCCTTCATATGCCAAGTACTTCCCTTTTGGCAGCCCCCTTAGGGGGAAAACTAGCACTTTTTTCTCAAAACTGGCAAACAATCACCCAAGACAAATGGGTTCTGAATATTGTGTCTCAAGGTTACAGGTTCTACTTTCACACTTTACCAAGGCTAAAAGGAATGCCAAACCTGCCACAAAATCAATGGGCAGAGGCTCAAAAACAAATTTCAGCCCTCATGGACATGAAAGCTATTCAAAAAGTACCACAGCAGGAACAAGGACAAGGATTTTACTCAAGACTCTTCCTGGTCCCCAGAAAGGACAAAGCCTGGAGACCCATACTAGACCTTTCAACTCTAAATACTTACCTGGACATTACGAAATTCAAGATCTTGACACTACAGCAGCTTCTCCCCATGCTGGGCAAGAAGGCTTGGCTGGTTACTTTGGACCTCAAAGAGGCATACCTGCATGTCCGTATCAAACAAGATTGCAGAAGATACCTCAGATTCAAAGCTGGTACAATGCACTACCAATTCTCTGCACTGCCCTTTGGCTTATCTACTGCGCTCAGGGTCTTTACAAAGTGCCTGGCACCAGTAATTGCATTTTGCAGACAAAAAGGAATTCAAATGTATCCATACCTGGACGACTGCCTCATTCAAGCAGAGAGAAAGGACATTCTTCTAAAGCATCTGGCATTTATAAAAAGGTTGCTAATTTTTCTAGGGTACACAGTAAACGAAAAGAAGTCAAAACTAGTGCCCTCACAACAGATAATATTCCTGGGTGCCAGCTTAAATACAACCGCCCAGATGGCTTATCTCATGCCAGACAAACAAGGACAACTGACTCAATATTTTCAATTACTGGCAAAAAAGTCCCATCTCCCTGCAAGAAAAATTCTGCAGGCCCTGGGATTCATGGCATCCTGCATACTACTAATTCCATATGCCAGACTGCATATGAGGAAATTACAGTGGTACCTAAAAAGTGTTTGGACTCAACACTCTCACGGTTTAGAAGCAGTAATACCAATAATTCCCTGCCTACAACAGGAGTTTCGATGGTGGGCACAGGCATGTCACCTCAACAAGGGTTAGCCTTTCACTCCACCCACAGCCAGGCAAACTCCAACAACAGATGCTTCTGATTACGCCTGGGGAGCACACATGGCAGGGAAATGTATTCAGGGCAAGTGGACCACAGACCAAATGCATCTACACATCAATCAAAAAGAGATGTTGGCTGTTCAAAATGCCCTAACAGCTTTCAAGGACCTTCTGCATCCAGGACAATTATTATTAAAGACAGACAACACCACAGTAATGTGGTATATAAACAAGCAAGGGGGCACTCATTCTTATCCCCTATGCAGGCAAGCCATGACCTTGTGGAACACAGCTCTAACTTATCAAGTTCATCTGCAAGCACAATTCCTGCCAGGAAAGAAAAATACTCTGGCAGACAATCTAAGCAGAAATATCATGGACCCTCACGAATGGAAATTGAATCCACAAATCTTCAGCATGGTAACGCAAAAATGGGGATGCCCAGAAATAGATCTTTTTGCCTCCCCACTGAATTGCCAACTACAAACATTCTGCACAAGGACTTACCACACACAAGCATGGAAAGTGGATGCTCTTTCGTTCAGCTGGAAAAGCCTAAAAGTTTATGCCTTCCCACCACTGCCTCTCCTTTCAAAGGTATTCCAAAAAGCCAGACAAGAAAAACCACAGATGATCCTGATTGCTCCAGACTGGCCACGCCAGCACTGGTACCCAATCTTAAAGAACTTAGCTCAAGGCCCACCATGGATTTTGCCACAAATTTCACACCTTCTGACTCAGCAAAACAATCAGATCCTGCACGGTCAGCTCAAAACCCTAAACCCTTCTCAGTATGGAGAACATCGATGTCTGTGCTGTGACAGAAACCTGGTTCAAGGCTCCTGAGAGTACCCCAGCACTATCAGGTTTTACCTCATATCATGCGTTCCGGCCCCAAAATCCGGACAATACCAAGAAAGGAGGGGGGGTATCCATATTCATCAAGGACACCCACACCTCAAGATTGGTGGCAATGCACGATGCATCGGAGACCATCCAGGTGCAATTAACCATAGGCAAGACTGCTCTGCAATTTGTAGCATGTTACAGGCCACCCTCGCAAACTCAGGAACCTCACATGGCTTTCCTGAAAACACTGGAGGGGATAAATGTATCTCCGAACACCATCATACTAGGTGACTTCAATTACCCTAATATAGACTGGGAACACTACTCAAGCCCAAACACTCTATCCCAAAAGTTCCTGGAATTCATAAACTCAAATGCCATGGAACAACTAGTCACCATCCCCACAAGAGGAGAAAACATACTTGATCTCATCATCACGAACATGGGAGCACAATGTTCAACACCGGAAGTATACCCCTCACTGGTGAGATCAGATCACAAACTAATCTCGCTGGAGGTCCTCATCCCGCCCCCACCTGAAATAAAAAAGACCACAGTAAAGAACTTCTCGAAAGCCGACTTCACACTTCTAAAGACTAGTGTGGTCTCCTTTAAGGCCCCCGAGCCGGTGGTAAACATTACTCAAGCCGCTGAATCACTTACAAACGTCTTCTACCACGACCTGCAGGGCTGCATGGATCAGGCAATCCCAAGCAAAACAAAGACTCTTTGTACCAAAGGCAAGCGTCCAGTCTGGTGGACCCCAGCCATAAACAAACTCTACAACAAAAGGAGGAAGCTACTACAAGATAGAGCAAAATCCTTAAAAGGTAAGACACCGCTAATCACTATAAGTAAAAAGCTAAGAGCTCTCATTAAATCGTCCAAAGCAAACTTTGAGAGAAAAATAGCTAAGGACTCAAAAGACAATCATAAGGCATTCTTTAGCTATGTTAGAAACCTGGGAGGAAACACCCAGATATGCTCAGAATTAGTTCAAAATGATGTGAAGATTACTGATCCTACAGACATTGCCAACATACTGGCTGACAGGTTCAGTGCAAACTTCTCCCCCCCCCAAAAGGAGAGATATCTATACCAAATGATTGTAGCCCCCCAAATATCTCTAACGCCCAGGTGAGAACTGCTCTCTCCAAGGCAAAAAACACAGCATCCATGGGACCTGATGGTGTCCCCGGCTGTGTGCTCCACGAACTCAACGAGGAATTAAACCCGCAGTTAGGACAGCTGTTTAATCTTAGTCTCACCTCGGATACGCACCCAGGAGTGGCGCTGCGACTGTGGTCCCACTTCACAAAGGAGGTGCCTCCACCGACCCTGGAAATTACCGTCCCATTAGCTTGACAAGCCTTATCTGCAAAGCCATGGAGAGGATCATAATGGATCTCATAAATAAAGACATAGGAATTTGCAGACTTTGGATCCAACCCAGTTTGGCTTTGTCAAAGGCAGATCATGCCTTTTAAACTTGGTTGACTTTTGAAACAGTCACCAAGGCCATTGATGAGGAAAGGCAGTCCATACAGCCTACCTCGACCTGGCGAAGGCCTTGATACAATACCCCACTCAGGTATCATTGAAAAACTCATCAGCTTAAATGTAAACCCATACATCACAAGATGGGTTGCAAACTGGCTGAGTGACAGAACCCACAGGGTCAGAGTTGCTGGCGCCATGTCAGACTCAAAGCCTGTCACAAGTGGTGTCCCACAGGGCTCAGTCCTGGGCCCACTCTTGTTTGGCATCTACTTTTCTGAAGTACAAGCAAACACAGGAGGGTTATGGCTGACAAAGTTTGCAGATGACTGCAAACTGGGCCGTGGAAAACACATCTGACACAGATATCCTTCAGAAGGGTCTCACAGAAACGGATAACTGGTGCCAGAGCCATGGCCTAAAGTTAAATGCCAAGAAATGCATAGTCATACCCTTGCGAAAAACAAGGTTACCCCTAGCTACCATATAGGTGGCAATCCACTGAGCACAGAAGAAGTTATCAGGGACCTGGGGACCCAGGTTGACAGTAGCCTTTCATTCGACACTCATATTGCTAAAGTAGTTAGGAAGACCTTCTACATTGCCCACCTTATCATGAAGGGATTCACATCTAGATCAAGAGAGGTCATAGTCTCCCTATACTCATCACTCATCAGACCAATGATTGAGTACAATGCCCCATTCAGAATGTATCTGACCCGACACTTGCAGCAGCTGGAGAGGCCACAAAAGTTCCTCACCAAAAGGATAAAGGGTCTCAAAAATCTGTCTTATGCTGCCCGACTGAAAAAACTCCAGCTCTATTCAGTTGCTTACCGCTTGCTCAGAGGTGACCTGTGCCTGACATACAAGGCCATGTCAAACCCAGATTTGATGAACATGCTTCACCTCAAAAAATCTAGATCCCTCAGAGCCACAAGGCGGAGACTTAAACTTGACACGGTTATTAATAGGACGTGCTGGAGGGATAGATTCATCACCCAAAGACTCCCTATGCTGTGGAACAAAATCCCGGTATATGTGAGGCAGAGCACCTCACTGGCCTTGTTCAAGAGGAATCTTGACCAATGGATGGGAGATCGCAGATATACCCCAGGGATTACCTCAGTGTCACTGCTCGACAGAGGCACAGCAAAATAATGGGCATAGTTTCTCCAAACTAAAGGGGTGGCGTAAGCCACAAAACTATGAGCTAGGCTTGTAAATGCCCTCGGGCAGATAGCCTAGTATGAACCTATGAACCTGGCTGCATGGCGGATTCATTAGTCAAACAGGCAACACCTCTCTCTAAAGCTGTTATGGATGTCATTTTGGAGGCCAGGAGGCCTAGCACCAGGAAATCTTACTCAGAAAAGTGGAAGAGATTCTGTGCCTGGAGCCAGGCTCAAAGCCTTGACCCTCTTGTCCCAAACATTCCCCAGATTTTACAATACTTAACTGAGATGCTGGACAAAGGCCTATCCTTCTCATCAATTAAGATCCACGCCTCTGCCATTTCAGCACATTACAACACGGATCCTCCTTTATTCTCTCATCCCTTGCTAAAGCAGTACCTCAGAGGGGCTAAAAACATAAGACCTCCCCGGAGAACACCAACACCAACTTGGGACCTCAATTTTGTTTTGGAAAAACTGATCTTGCCACCTTTTGAGCCAGCCAATACAGCCAATCTAAAATTTTTATCATAGAAAACAGCTCTGCTCCTGGCAGTAACTTCAGCACGAAGAGTCTCAGAGCTACAGGCATTAATGGCAGTGGAACCTTTTATAATTTTTCATCAGGACAGGGTTTCTTTAAGGACAAACCCTACCTTTATACCAAAGGTGGTATCTAGTGTGGCTCTAAGCCAAACCATCCATTTGCCAACTTTTTATCCAAACCCCCAGAATAAAGGGGAGAAACCTCTGCACTCTTTGGACATACACAGGCAGCTAAGCTTCTACTTGGACAAAACAAAAGCTTTCAGGAAAACTGAGCAATTGTTTGTAGCATATGCTGCAGGATCACAGGGCAAGGCTGTCTCAAAGCAGACTATTTCCAAATGGATAGGACACTGTATTTGTTACTGCTACACACAGCATGGAAAATCAGTCCCTAAGAACATTAGGCCACATTCTACCAGAGCAACAGCCACTTCAACAGCCTTTCTCAGAGGAGTACCAACCAAGGAAATTTTGGAGGCTGCAACTTTGAGTTCAGTGCACACCTTTACCAAGCATTACCACTTGTCTCTTTACTCTAAATCCAGAGCAGGATTTGCCACTGCAGTTCTGCAGGGCCTCATAGCCAATCCCAACTCTTTATAGACCAGCCACCCAACTTTAGCTTTGGGATTCTACCCAAGTGTAATGACTGCAGCAGTGTAACATGGTGAACATAGTACAGTTTTTACCTACCATAAATGCAGATGTTCGAGTGTTCACACTGCTGCAGTCCAGGTTACCCTCCCTCCATCCCCTCTGTCCTAGCAGGACTTATCTATACCTTTCTATCCTATACAACCTTTGTGGTGTATTTGCTGGTAACTGAAGGTATTGTTTTTATTTTTTATATATCTTTGTTAGCAATATATATTGCCTACCTACTTCGGGGCACCTGACATCTGGGGCAAGAAAAACTGAAGAAAATGGCATCAGATGCATCTTATATACCCCTGGCACACTGACGTCAGGGAAGAAGCGACAACAACCGATACCGGACCAAGACTTTGGAACTCTGGCCAACTGCGGGACCGCCTGATGACAGGATAACCCAAGTGTAATGACTGCAGCAGTGTGAACACTCGAACATCTACATTTATGGTAGGTACAAAACTGTACTTTTCCTTTTTGAGTCATATTTGGACCTTCAGACACTTGTCTTTAATAAAAGATGAAGATTGTATATTTAATTACAACCAGTTTTGTGGTGTAGAAGGATAAACCCTTTATGTTGCCCACTACCTAAACAGTTTGGTTACCTATAGGAGCTGGCTTTTGGAGGTGTGGTGGGAGTGAGTGGCCATTTCTGACTCACTCATCCAAGGAGGCAGCTCTGTCTTGCTAAAAGGGTGACACTAGCAGCAGGAGCACTAGGTGTTACTCAGTGAAGTTTGGACTAGCTGAACCCACACTGTGTGTAAGCGGAGGGGGATTCGTCATGCAGAAACACATTTCACCTTGGGGACAGCAATAGTGGAGAGCGAGGCATATATCCCAGAGACTACCTCGTATATGGAACAGGCTCCCTGTCCATGTGAAGCAGAGTTCCTCCCTAACCCAATTCAAGTGCAACTTGGGCAATTGGATGGGAAACCTGAAATTCATCCCCAGTTTGGCACCTGTGTCTCTAATGCAAACAGGTAACCTGTAAATGGTTCATCTCCCAGACCCATGCTTACACTTGTCAAGGGTATCAGAACTTGTCTGAGATTTGGGATGCACGGCTAGGCTTAAAAAGGCCCTTGTGGTCGTTAGCCTAGTAAACACCTGTTAACCTGTCAAACCTAGTGGGTTTTTTTTTTTTTTTTTTGGTTATCTATGTATAATTATAAATATACAGATTTGTCTACAGGACTGATGTGACTTTTTTGTCAAATGTTTATTTCTGTTTTTCTGTGTGAATGGCTATTGTTACTTTGTGTTCCTCTGTAAATAGTTAACAGTTGTGAGCTGTTTAATGTTAGTTATTTTCTTTTGTTTGTCAGAAGAAGTATTCATAATTTTATTCAGCCTAATTTTGGTAAAAGAAATATTTTTCAGATGGAAGTTCATTTTTCTTGTAATTACACTTGGTGTTGCTTGGGAAAGGGTTTTTATTGAGTAATTTCGATGTAGATACATGGTCAGTTTTATTACATGGATTATAACTGGGTTAACCAATCCAGCTAAGAAGAACAGAGTATTGTACTATTTGAGAAAGCTTGGACCTATGGTTGTGGCTGTGTGAGAGATCACATTGATATGTAGGATCATGGTGCTGCGGTAGCATTGTCGCCTCACAGTAAGATGTCCTGTTCGATTCTTAGCTAAAGCGTCTTCTGTGTGGAGACATGCGTGAATGGGCGTACCTTCGTTGAAGGTTGTGCGTCAGGGCTGGCAACTCGGTACGTAAAATCTACTGCCAATCATTAGCAGACCGGAGTTCCGCTGTGGCGACCCCTAACTGGGAAAAGCCGAACGATACAACAACAACAACATCATGATACTTTGGTCAATGGATGTTGCTCTTGGGAGGTCAACTCCGTCTTATCAGAGGGCAAAGCACAGAGTCGTGATGTTGTTGGTATCCAATCACTGCCTTTTAATTTTGGATGATATATTAACAGATGGGCAAGATTGTTATATTGGACTGAAAGTACTATATTGGTGCCACTTTATTTTATATAGTGTTTATTTACTTTTGTGTACTTCACAGGAAAGTTTTGGAGGATAGTGAGGGAAATCATTGCTTTTCAACAACGTTTTAACTTTGTACTTAATGTACTGGAGCACAGTAACAGCTAATTCAGAGGTAATTGGTGGATTCAAGACATACTGAGTACCACAGTTTGGGAAATGCGTAGATACTTGTTAAAGTGATGGGTCTTATTACTGTTTCTGTTATCAAATCTTAGGCTGCACAACACATGATTCATTGTACTAGGTATAAATTGAGATCCCAACTTCATAACTTGTATATAAGTGCAGAACAAGTATATATAGTAAAAGTTGTGAAAATTTATTTTATAGTAATTTCTGATCAAGCAGCATTAGAATGTGTATTACATACAAAGATGTCTTCCTGTCCGGAAAGATCAATGTTCTGTCTTAGATAAGAGACTTTGATTTGCTGATATAAAATCTCAGAGAGTAGTAGATAGTTGAAGTGGATCAGAGCCAAAATAATTTGATGGATGAATGGGATCTGTTTGAGGAAAGTGAAACTTTCAAAGTAGCGAATCATATAAATAGGATAGAGAACCAAAGTGCAAGAAGATTTGAAAAGCAAAAAAAAAAAAACCTTTATATTTCTTCCTGCAGTATTGAATCAAAATCATAAAGGGAGCAACAAGAGACTAAAACTTTAAGACAAGAAAAACAAGTTTATGCTGGAATAACGGAAGGACTGATATTTTTATATATGCTAAGTGATTATGTAAAAACTCTAGCAGTCAGGTTGAGACGACAGAGGTCACATTGAATGCTTTTTGGTTTAAGAAGGTAGTTCGATCTAATTTTAGTTGAGATTGAGTGGTAATATCAGGGATATCTTTGACTACAGTCAGCAGTTACATAGGACCAGAATGTAATGGCCAAGTATGAGAATGAGATTCAGGAATATTTAAAACAGTTGCCAAAAATTACCAAGGAGCAATTGGTAGCAACTGTGAGCCCAGTAACATGGGAATAGTTAGTGGACATATTACGAAGGTTATCAAGGAGCAAAACTCCAGGTAGTGATTTCTTGTCACTTAGTATTGTTTGTTTTGCATTCACAGCACATAAAGAAATGCAGTTGATATATCTTGGAGGAGGACGATTTATAAACCTTTTTAAAGTAGTTAGTTACAGACCTGATGCAGGCGTACATCTGTTAAAACCTGAGGAGGAAAATTATTTGCAGGTGATCATTATGCCTAAACTCAGTCTTGTATAGCACAGTTTTTTTTTTATATTTGAATGTTTTGTTGTCTTGGTGAAAGGCAAAAACAAGAGACCATAGCTGTAGAGCTAAGGAAAACAGATTAATGGAGAATGTGTGAGATGGTAGGTAAGATGGGAAGGAGACTAAAGCTGTGTTTTGAAGAAAAACTGAAGGCAATGATTCTAGATACCAAGATTTGGAGAAGAGAATGTATGGGGGGGGCATTATTTGAGTGTGCTGATTTGTCTGATGCTAGAGTAGAAGAGGAGAAAAGCAGTGGGATAAAATGACAGAAAGGGTTTCAATAGCAGCTGGGTGGCTTAAATTGTAGTGTAACATTTCACCCTTATGTGTAAGAGTAGTAAGACCTTTGAATGATTTGCTAAAGAATGAGATGGAGGGGAAGGAGAGGTATTCATAACAGCTTGAGACAGGTAGAAAATGGTGGGAGATGAGCAAGATCAGTTGTATATGGAGTAGCTATCACAACTGGTGGGACTCATTAGTCAATAAGTTGTGTCCATCAGCTTACCTATATGTTTGCATCAGTTTACAGTCAAAAGGTCGACGTTGACATGTCTGACAGCCACCTCCTCGACCATGGTAGGAGCGACAGTCGAAATGTCGACGTTCATGTGGACATCCACTCAGAAGGACGTACACAGGGCAGGGATTCACAGCATTGCTATGAATGGGGGATTTAGAAACTATGGTCGACAGAATTTGTCGACATTATTGCGTCGACCGTACAACCTACTTAATATGTATGAGCCGATGTTATTTGTCGTGGAAATTACCGTTCGCTTAAGTGATTTTCGTGCTTTTGATATTAAACCGTTTGTATCGAACCACTATTTAAATGAGTTCTACTCATTTCATTAGGCAGTCCATAAAGCTGTTTAACCAAACTTAAAAATAATGGCTTTTAGTACTTTTTATTTGCTTTAGCTGTCATAATTAATGTTACTGATTTGAAGATTTCACCCCCTACTTCTCTTTTGCATCCATGAAGAAATGAGCCCTATGGCTCTTCCATCTGCACCCAGTCGGCAGCTACGTTCCATGCTTGCATGAGCTAGGGATTCCCAGGTGAGTGAGAGCCCTATGGCCCATTCGTTCCTATTCAAGAATTGGCCATGAGTTCATCAGCTTGAAGCAAGGTGGAACAGCTTTGTTGGTCTTGCAGAGGAGGGCGACTTACCCTCCCCCCAGTGGAGCACATCCCCTACTTCTGCTCTTCCAAGCTCCACTATAGCTGTATTCTAAGGGTTTACTCTGCTTACAGAATGACTTTCTCATGGCAATGTGGGCTCACTAAAGACAAGCTTCACAGGATAGATGCCTAGTCCTCTTACTATGTGTCACCCATGTGGCAAGCCAGAGCCACCTCCCTCACCTGCCAGCTCCTACAGGCTTGAGCTGCTATTTGAACTTGGGTGACCTACTACATAATCAGGGCTTTATTCCTTTGACCCTTAATGCCATGGGTCATCTCCCCTTTATTCTATTTGAGAAATTCAGATAGTTTGTAATGATAGATGTCTTTCTATTCTCATGTTGCAGTATTCCAAACCCTTGGATTATCCTCTGTTAGCTACCTAAACCTCCAGCCTGTATACAAAAGCTTCTAGTCACGACTAGGTATGTGGGATATCCGACGACGGCCGAGCGTGGGCCATAAAAGTGACATCTGCACGTACCTTTCCTCAGAACTTCTCTGCCACCAATCGAACGTCAGCTCTTCCTGCCGTCGGATCTTCTAATTTAAAGATAAGTACCCCGTAGGGTCTAGTTTTTTATTTCTCTTGAGTCACTGCATGGCTGTTTAGGTTCATATCATCCAGGAGAGGAAAGTGCAGGTGTGGACATCAGATCCCCCATAAGGATGCCCATGAGCTATGCCTTTTCTGCTTAGGGGCCTACACATGACCATCAAACTTGTGCAGTCTGTCAGGCCTTCATACGTAAGACATACAGCAGGTATCTGCATGCCTTTAATATTTACCTAGAAAGCCAACATATTAAATGTTTGGCACTGGTGATGGAGTGGGATTCTGGCCAGACCATAGAGTCACTTAAGAAGAAGGCCAAAGTTTCCAGGCCTGAAACTGCTGCTGCACCTCCTCCACCCAATGCCCCTCCTTTGGACGATGTTCGCTTGGAGGAATGTTTGGAATTTGCCAAAATAGGTATAGCAGGTACCAGGAGGCCGCAGAACCTAGGGTAGAAAGCGCGTCTGTGTAGGTCTTGCAGATGTCAGCCACCGCCAACGAGGGGGAACCGAGGCTCTATACGGCGTCCAGACAGGCTCTTTCACTGCTTCCAGGGAAACAGAATCTAAGCCTGCCTTAGCCACTATGCCCTTTAGGACTTCCCTGGAAAAGAAGCAAAGACTAAACATGCTTCCCCTCTTGCAGAAAGCCAACTGGACTGGCAGGCCTTTTCCTAGAGCCTAATTAATGCTTTCATGGCCCTAAGGCTGGCTAAGCCTGCTTCTTCACTGGCTCCATCACCTCTCCTTAGTCCCAGGCGTCAGGTTGATTACACTGTCCAACCTGAAGCAGAGGATTCCTCAGGCTCCTCACCGAAGGATTCTCTTTCCTATGTGTTCCAGATGCCCTCCCCTCTTGGGTATGCTTCCCCAGAGGAGGACTCTGCTGAGACAGGCTCCCCAGGAGAGGACCTCACCTTTGGTGATACCATCTCAAAAATGAGAGAGTATTTTAAGTGGGATTCCTCTGAAATGTGAGAGGTCCAAAAACGATACTATGAAAAAAAAAAAAAAAATACAAATGCTGTTTTAAGTTTATTATGTACCTCAGTCATGGTCTACTGTAAGAATTTTAATCTCTAACATACTGTGTATGAATGCTATATGTATGCTGTATTTTCTTTTCTCTCTCTCTCTCTCATGTACTATATTGTATCGTGGAGCTTTTCTCCCCGGGCCTCCACTGAAAATGGACCTGTGTCCAGTCGGACTTTCCCAGTAAACAAATGTAAAATAAATAAAATATGAGCTCTTGCAGATGGACAGTTCTGCTCCTTCTGCCATTCCACCAGTTTTATCAGCCTTCTTGGATGCTTTCAGTGCAGCCTCTGTGAATCCAGATTACCAACCACCTGCCCTTCAAGGGCCTGACAGATTCTATAAAGTCCCTGAAGGGACTAAATTCCTAATTAAATGCCCTACTGCAGTCCCTGCCACTGTCTCAGTCTCTGCAGATAAACCATCCAGACTGCTTCCCTCCACCTCTGTCCTTCCCACAGACAAGAACAAGTCTATGAAGCAAATTGGCAACAAAGTTTACACTTCTGCTACCTTGGCCTTTAGGACAGTAAATTACCAGACACACATGTCTAAGTAAGCCCTGGCTCCTTTGGCTTAGGTCACTAAGCTTTTGACAGACCTCCCTGAGCCATATCTAGCTTCATCTCATTGTCTTCTTAAGTCAGTAGACATTCAATTAATATGCAGCTATAATGCTGCAGAAGGCTCTGCCAAATCTGCAGCTTCTGTCTCAGTCCTTAGAAAATACTCTTGGTTAAGACTGCAGCCCTTATCTGATGATGTTAGGGCCAAACTCCTGGACAATTCTGCCCTTTTTGGGGCTAAAGTGGCTGAGATATTCAAGACCCTTCAACAAAAGGGGAAGAAACTCCAGGACCTCAAACACTTGTTTGTCTCCCTTATCCCCAAATTTCATAGGAACTACCCCACCAAAACCCAGTTCATTAGAAAACACTCTGATCCAACCACCCCCTCATTCTAAGAGCAGAAAGAGTACTAGGAAGCAGCAGACGCCTTCCAAGCCTGCTCAGACTCCTGCCCAGAAACCTCAGTTTCAAGAAAGGGCAGGTAGTCTGTGACTACCTGCCTTTACTGTCCACACTCCCAAACTCCATTCCTCTGACCCTAATGTTCTCTCTCTGTCTTCCAGTTTGGTGAAGTATTACCTTAGACAAGTGGGTATTGTCCATTATAGAAAAGGGTTATTTCATGACCTGGATCATTTTGCCTTCTTGGAGAGGCATCCCACAGCCACCCAAAGGCCAGTTCCCCCTGTTTCAGCCAGTCATAGCCACCCTCCTTTCTCAAGGAACCATACAACCTGTTCCCCTGGCAGAATAGGGAAAAGGCTTTTACTCCAGACTCTTCCGAATACCAAGGAAGGATGGACCATGGAGACCTATCCTCAATCTCTCCCACCTCAACCTTTTATTACAAGTACCCACCTTCCATATGCTTACTCTACAGACCATCTTTCCCTTGGTAATGCCTCAGAGATTTCTAGCCACTTTGGACATTAAGGATGCCTACCTACACATCCCAATAAAGCTCAACTATGGGAAATACTTATGTTTTCATTCCCTCCCTCCTAACCCCCTTTTCAATTAAAACTATCCCTTGGATGACGCAGGACTTGTACATTTATCATGGGACTGGAGTCCAGCTGGGGCATTCAGTTCGGAGGGAAGGTACGTGTGGACATCACTGTTATGGCCCATGTTGACGTCCCAAGTACCTGGCAGTGACTAGAAGCTTTTGTATACTGGCCACATGTTCAGGTAGCTAGCAGAGGATATTTTATGACCCGGATCATCCCGCCTTCTTGGAATACTGCAACATGGAAGAGAAGGACATTTATGATTATGGTAAGATTTTACGCAACTATTCTATCCTCTAACTCGTGTATTAATTGAATTTACATTAAAGGTTGTTATGGGCATTTTAATACGGTTTTATCACAGAATCTTAACCTGCAGATTTCTCTGAACATATTAAAGTACATTTACTATTTGGCTAAAATAAGTTTGCATGTGGTTTACTTTCAAGACCTCAAAATGTCAAAAGTTTGAGTGCTTGAAATACCAGGCAAAATAGCTTAGCTCGAACTTTTGTGTAGCTTTTACTGAATAGTTTGCCTGTGTGACCTTTTTACTCTTTGATTTGGATGTTGTTTAGGATATTTTGTAGGTACTTTAATATTTATGGATGTCAGACTTGGCCTTAAGTTCTGTGTTTCTAACATATAGACAAACGATCCAGTTATGCTGTACTGATGAGCTTAGAAAAGGGAACTGTAGCATGTCTAGATTTAGTGGGTTTTGGCTTTATTGGCCTGAATGCACCATTAAAGACTTAAAACTGAAAAGTAAAACAATGTGGACATTGAAAAGCCTTGTAGCTAAAACATTGGTATGTCCTTAAGGGAAAATTTGCAAATATCCCATGGGCCTGTGCTGCACTGCAGGAGGTTTAAGGTATTACAAAGTAAAGATTCTAGCTTAGCTGGGTCTGTCTTGGAGTTTTTACTGAATGTGTTTTCTGCGTGACCGTTTTACATTTTGGTTTGGCCGTAATATAAAAATAAATTTATATAAAATACACACATACATAGTGTGCGCAATAAAAAGAGAGTGATGGTAGGATGGCATCACTGCCACCAATGTGACCTCCAGATGGCAGGATGCCACCCATTGTGACATCAAGATGGGTGACATTAATGGGATTTGAATCCCAACACTGACAGCCAAGGGGGAAGTAATAGCAAGAAGATGTGTACAAGTCTTTTTCATTAACTTATTCACAGAATACAACCTGGTCCCAGGAACATAAAGGGAATATGCATTGCAGCCCTGAGTATGAATTTCTAACATCAAACCGCTGATTGAACTGCACACAGGTCACTTACAGAGCTGAGTCCTTGGATATCCACCCTCTGGCTATTGTCTTGCTACTGTCTCTGTGAACCAGTGTCTTTCAGTACCTTTTTGTCCTCGGCAATCTCCACCAAAAGTAATACGCGAACACACACACACACACACACACACACACACACACACACACACACACACACACACAAATAAATTCCTAGGGAAGTATGATAAAATTTAGTTTCCCAAGGTTTTCCTCCGGGCATGGTAGTACAGTCACCACTCTGGTTTTGAGCCAGAGATACTAAATTACCTGGGTGGCTGCTGTTAATCAAGCCAAATGTAAAGACACTAATTAATGTCTCTTTCATGGCTAAGAGCCTAAGCAGCCTAATGGGAGGCATAAGCCACACAGTTATTAACCAAAAGTGTAAATAATGCTTACCCTCTTCTTGGAGATAATATATAGTAATGGTCATCAGTTACAGGAGTTTAACAGTAAGTTAATGAACTTTAATTACTAATGAAGACTATGTAAGTACAGATTATTTCTCCTTGTGTGCCAACCTATTTAAAATAAATGGCAATAAAAATAGGCAGGATTTTTAAAGGAAACCTAAGCTCCAGATATTTATGTTCTGTGGCTATCATTTACTGCAGAAATACTGTACCTAATTATCATACGTTATAGAAATTATTAATACTCACAGATGAGTACACCACAAACAGTATAACGATAACTTCTTCAGGCTTAAGATAGTCCATAGCTATATACTGTATTTTCCCCTAGTCCTGAGTGTTCATCACATGATATCATCCTTCTGTTGCTTGCCTGGAGAAAACAAGTAGTTAAGCCATTTTTCTTTTCTTTTACTTGCCATAGAAATTGCCAGCACACATCCAAGCCTGCTTCCTTCCCTTGGCTCCACCCTGGTATGGCTTATTAATATGCAAGCCATTAAGTCCATCAGGGACTATAGCAATTACATCTAAAAAAAAAAAAAAAACAGATTCTGGATTTTTTTATTCACAGAAGATATTTCAAGTATAGAGATCAAACACATTTTAAATGATATTCCCTTTTGTTTAAAAAGACAAACATCACCCATTCCTAAGGCCCTGGGGCAAAAGCACAATCTTTGCAGATGAAAAGAGAGAAGAGAAAAAGAATAGATCACATTTAGCCCTGCTTCCTTCGGCTAGCCATTACCCCATCGTCATATTTTTTGTAGGGTGGCAGTCTTTAAGACAGGGTAAATACAATTGTCTTCAGTCCCAAATCTGGCCGTAATTATCATTGATCACTGTTGTTTAAAGCACTAATTATTTGGATTTTTGTTCTAACCTGTAATGGGGGACTTGCAGCATTAATAACAGGGGAAAAGAGGATGATCATGTAGCCCAAATGGTCCTTCTTTATGGTCAAAGCATTTGCTCCTGTATTTTTACACATTGTCCTTTGCTTGCTTATTTAATGTTCTTTATTCTACAGGAACTCGGTTGATGTTCTTCAGATGTTTGTAATATACATAAAGTTGTGCGTGGACAAATTTTATGAAGTTGATCTTGGAAAAAGAGTGATACACACATGAGGTATGATGTATTAAATATAAATACTGTATATTTGGTAGATATTTGCTTTCTAGCAATGATTTTGAGTTGTTTCATGTTCATTGCATGAATTTGGTAAAATACCTGTCTGTTTTCTTCTGTGTCAGTCACACATGCTTATGTGGCACTTCTTCTGTAGTCAGGTCTGTCCTAATCCTTGCTAAATTATTTTCTTAAAGTAGTAGTTTGCTTTGCTTTTGTTATTATCTGCAGCAGTTTTTTTTTTCTTTGTAAATACTGTGACTAGATTTGCTTTCTGATCTTGTGCTGTCATGTTTCACCAGCTCTTACAGTCTTTCAAGAAATCTTTTATCTCTATGAATGATTCAAAGACGACTTGTTTTTATTCCCACTTGTCTGATTTGAAACCATGGAAACTGAAAAATAAATCTGGGTTTATCACTTTGTGATGGAACTCTAAATTTTGTGAACAGAAAACAGACTGCAGCATGTCATTTTTTTTTTTTTTTTTTTTTTTTTTTTTTGGTCATACCCTTGTGACCTTTGAGCCTATCTCTTCACTTGCTGTATAGGCATTGTCATTCCATGAGAAGTGAGAGCCCTACAGGTCATTTGTTTCTCAGGGTGACATCTAACTAGTAAGTGTTGCTGTAATTTGTGAGGGTAAGGGTTTTCTTTTTTAATCCCGACACCTACAGTGCATGCCCATTGACACCCCGCCCCCTGAGTTTAGAGTGCAATGGGCATCAAAGAGGGTTTGATAACTCGGGTTCACAAGTAATGTAATTCTTCAAGACTATCATGCGTCCCTCAAAGCTTTAGCTCTCTTTTGGTCTGTGGTGTCCACCAAAGTCCCTACCATGTGATTGGGAATCATGCATCTTATAATAACCAACCAGCATAATGTGAGCAATCCAAAGGACACCAAGTTTATTGAAGTTAAGCGCTTTCCTCTCTATTACAGAGAATTCCTCAGAACAATATTGCACAAAAACCCAGCCAAATATATACCCACCCCTCAATTAACCATTCAAAATTGCGCCAAAAATTTTAAAGCAATATATACATATCAAATTACAGCAGTAAAAATATTGCATATAGCAAATAAAATTAAATAAATGTTACCATAAAATATTATATGTTAAATTATTAAATAAAATCCATGTTAACTTTACTAACCTAAAATTTGATCAAGTTTTAAAGCACTATTAATGCTTATAGTTTCATTGATACCTAGGTAACAAGAGGCATTTAAAAACAACTGCCATCTCAATTTCATCATATCCAAATGCACATCTGTAATGCACCCCTGTTCATCCAGCACTAACTGCTGTAAAACCAAAAATTTTAAATCATGTGTTGGATTTTCATTGATATGTCTATACAAAGCACTAGTAACCCTACAATGTCTGATGTCACCCAGATGTTCACCTATTCTTAATTTAAATTTTCTACAGGTTTTCCCAATGTAGAAACTAGAACATTTTCCACATTTAGCCATATACACAACATTTTTACTATTACAATTGTAGTGGCCTCAAATATTGACAGTCTTCCGATTAACCCTAATTTGACCTTCAGTTTCCATTATAAATGGACAAAAAGAGCAGGAATTACATTTAAAATTACCTACTTTTCTATTGATTCTGCATTCATGTCTAATACTTTCCAAAATGTTCTTTATAGATTTGTCCCTCCTAAAAACATGTCGGGTTTTTACCAACTTTCAACCCAACATTAGCATCAAATTGAAGAATCTCCCAATTGGCATTTACCACATTAATAATACTGTTGGCCATGCCATTGTATGTCAAAATGAAGGCTGAGTTGTAAAAAACTTTATCATTACTAGATCTATTAGTACTCACAAATCCGTGGCCCAATATGGGTCTATAAAAACCTTGCTTACGTTTGTGGGTTACTTCATGAGCAAGGTCATCCAAAAGACAGTCAGGATATCCCCTTTGTTTAAATGTGTGTAATAAAATCTAATTCTTCCAAAAAATCCACATCAGGACTCACTATTCTGGCAGCCCGCACCAACTGGCCTTTAACTACAGCCCTCTTTTGATGGTGCGGGTGCCAGCTCCCATAATCCAAATAGGAATTTGAGAATGTGGACTTTCGGTGAATTCTGGTGTTAAAATTCATATTACACCAATCTGTCTCAAGGTCTACATGTAAGTAGACAATGTTATTCTTACTATAAACATAGGTGAATTTAAAAAAATCAACTGTTTCATTAATATATACCAGAAACCCATTTAAACTGTCTTCTGTACCTTTCCAAAGAAGAAACAAATCATCCAAGAATCGGGTATAGTGTGCAATATTAGACATGTACCGACTATTAATCAAAAATTCCTGCTCCCATTAAGACATAATAAGGTTGGCAAAATGGGGGCACATGCCACCCCCATTGCCACTCCTTTCACTTGTTTATAATACTGTCCCTCAAACCAAATGTAGTTATTTTTTAAAAACTAATTCCATAAGTACACTCAGTTTGTTGATTTCATCTTGAGAAAAAATGTTGGTTTTATTAAGTTGCTGTTCTAACCAATAAATACCTAAATCATGGGAAATAACAGTAAACAGATTAACCACATCAACGGTGACCATAATCATATCAGTGGTTAATTCAATGCCATTTAATCTGTCAATAAATTGCCAGGAATCTTTACTAATATAATCAAAAAAAAAAAAACAGGCACTTCTGCATTTCATGATCTAGGTTTTTGGCAATAAAATAAGTCTTGGACCTTTTACCATCCACAATGGGCCTGAAAGATGGATTAACCAGTCCCTTGTGTATTTTTGGTATACCAAAAATATTAGCCACCCTAGGATATTCATTCTTCAAAAAGTGGTACTCATCTACATCAATTTGGGCCTGGTAAAACATATCTTCAAGTGCCTAGTCTATCTTTTTATATGCCACCTTAATCTCATGTAGGGAACTTTCCTCATAGGCTTCATCAAGTAGAATGTTATTCATGCCATCTAAATATTGTCTCTTGTCCATAACTACCACTCCATTGCCTTTGCCTGGTTTCATAAATCTGACCGTAGGATCTTTAATCAATTCATGCATAAGCTGCTTTTCCTCCCCAGTCAAATTAGAATAATCAAACTTATCGGTGTAATATAACATTTTCTAATTGCCTTTTCACACATTCTTTCAAATAGTTCGACAGTTTTGTTCAATGGAGGGTTAAAAGTACTAGCTTTTTTACAATTATTCCTGGTTTGATTTTCAACTGCAGTCTCCTGGTTAAACCATACTTTTAAATTTAACTTCCTAGTGTATCTCTTTAAGTCAGTAATAGATTCCACCAAGTTACCCACCCTACATGGAACGAAGGTGAAACCTTCGGCTAAAAAATCAGCATGCTTTTCACTCACAGCCAGCTTTGAATAATTATAAATTTTGAAATCACCCTTACTATTAGTGACTATCTTGGGCCTAAGCCCTTCATTGTTTAACATTTGATTGTCAAGACACTGTATCAAAACATCCAACATATGTTCACAATTGTCATTACCGTTTGTATTAGACATTAAAAATTCAGGACCCTCATTTTCGTGATAAACACATTTGTCTCCATATTAATGTATTCGGTAGTCATACCATTAACTATGTCACTACCAGCATTTGTGTTTTCAGTAATACTGTAATTGGATGTAATATAGTAGGTTAGGTCTGTCAACAAGCATAAATAATTGCCATTGTCCACTTCAAGTTCAGAATAACAAAACGTACATACCAGCAAAGAGTCATCAACATGGTCGTTGTGGTTTTGATTCGAACTACAAGAGCAGTCTTCTGTCAGACAATTAATGCTGTTGTGTTCTGCATGAATGTTAAAACCAAGCGAACACAAGGAACAGCTAATGGTTTCAACGTTGTCACGTGAAACCAAATTGTGGAATTTGTCAATGAAAACTACTTGTTCCTTGTCCTTTGAGCCTTCAGTTTTGCTCCCGGTGCTACAAATTGTTGGGGGCCCTTCCCAAAAAAAAAAGCAGAAGAAGAAGTAGAAGCACCTTCTTTACCCTGCAAATGGTCGGAACGCCTCACCTCTTCATCCACGCTTGTAGCTGACTGCAAACGCTGGTTATGCACTTGTCGAGAAGTTGCACTATGTTGCATCACTTCCTTTTCTTTACTTAGTTCACCAGCACTCTCATCTTGGACATGCCCCCTGGAGAAAGGGTAAACGCGATCACCATTGTATTAATTAAAATCTCTTTGGAGCTTACTTTCTTTACGAATAAAAATGGCATTACAAGCATTGTTTACCTGAACATGGACACTATGATAAAGACCTCGGTTTTGACTTGAATTAAAATCACGATCAGCCTTAATGGACTGATCCAATTCATCAAGATCATTAATTATTTTGTCCATTTTAATTTGATTATATTTAACCATTAATGCCATTAAATCCAATCCTGCTTTATCAAAAATCAAATGTACCTCCTGTAAAAACTCATTATTTTCTTTAACCCCATTTGGATACCTCCACATTCTTAGTCCACGGGGCACTTGCTTTATTTCTATGTTCCTGGTTAAATAAGCATTTTCAAGTTGCAACTTTTTGAAAATTAGTAAATCTTTTTCAAAACGCTTCAGTTTCTCATTCAAGGTGGAAAATCACTGAGATTGCATGTTACCAGCATTGTTGTCACAAAAAAGAAAACGATTTTCTTTCCATTGATTACAACCAACATTTTGACTGTCCATTCCTACATTATTGTCTTGATTAATTTCAGTAATTTTACCTTGTGTGTCATTATGCAACCCATCCTGTTCATTTCTCCTTGAAAGTTGAGAATCCACAGATGTTGGGGTTGGCTGGGTAAGAGGGAGACCTAAACTCCCAAAAGAAGGAACACCACAATTTTGTTTGTCCATCAAATTCTTGATTTGTAGGGTGTGTTCACATAACTGTTCATTAATCTTTTGTAAATATTTTAAACATTTTTGGCGCAAATTTTTGGTGCAATTTTGAATGGTTAATTGAGGGGTGGGTATATATTTGGCTGGGTTTTTGTGCAATATTGTTCTGAGGAAGTCTCTTTAATAGAGAGGAAAGCGCTTAACTTCAATAAACTTAGTGTCCTTTGGATTGCTCACATTCTGCTGGTTGGTTCTTCTGTGTTTTTCTCTTATTTTGTGAGTGTTTGGCATTTTGGCAGCAGGATGGAGGAGCAGGTATCCAATGAGGACATTCTTAAAATATTACAAAAGATTAATGAACAGTTACAGAGAGGTCTGTAGAGTTTCCTCCTTTATGGAGAGGAATAACGAAATTTCTTCTCTATTTTGGGCACAGTGTTTTCAAGGATAGATCGACTGATAAGTATGAAGACTGGGTAGGCAATGGTGTTGGCAGCAATTTTGAGAAATTAAGGGGGTAAGTTGTCAGCAGAAGGAGAGCTGGTTTACGTTTAGAGAGACGTAATCTGATATATGCAGAGGGGGTGGGTTTCAGAGAGAAGGTGGAGGCGGGGGAGGTGGGATATGGATCGATAGAAGAAAGATTTGCATTTTTATTTTTAGTGAGATGTTAGACTTTTTGAAGAAAGTGTTTCGAAGGGTAGCAGTATCGAGGTCAGAGCTATTTGGAAAGGGATTAAGTGTAGTAGGCTTACCTGGATAAAGGAGCTTATTAATATTGTGAGGATTATTTAGTGATTTGTGATAGTATTGTCTTTTATCATTGTCAATGTGTCTTTGGTATGGTTCCTGAGTTATCTATAATTTTGTAGATGGGTTGTGAGATCAGTTTTTTTCCAGATCTTCCAGGCTCTATCTCTCTGTAGCGTAAGGTTATGAGTGGATTGTGATAGCCAAGGTGAAAAGTTAGATTTTAGTCTAATTTTTCTGATGGGGGCCAGAGAGTTTAGAGTATTAAGTGACAGTTTGTTGAATTTGGAGACAGCCTCATGTAGAGGAAAGTTGTATAAGAGCCACAAATGTTCGAAAGTCAGACTCCATAAAAACTTGATGGTCTGTGAAGTGGCAAGCTCCCTTTCACCCCACCCCCCACACCTTGCTAATCATATATACCAAGATTGCACTACAGTGAAGATGGGGCGGGCAACAAACCTGTCCCCTCTGTACTGCAATCTTGTCTGCCTACTGATTCAGTGTTGTCTTTTCTACCTTACTCAGAGTATGGGTTATCAGTCTGACACTGGCACCTTTTTTAGATTCTTGCATCCAGGGCTCAGGCTTCTGCCCTATACCTATAATTCCCTTCCCATCCCTACATTATCCCAGGTGTCACTTGCCACCTGTTGGGTTTGGACGCAGTCTTTGAGTTCAGTGCTTCAGTGGTGCAGATAAGTCATTTTTACTGATTTTTTTTTTCTTTCATAACCTTCCCATTTCTTTCACTGTCCTTTGGATATACCCTTTCTTAGCATTCTTCTTTTTAATTTTGAGTTAGTTTACTCTCTGCAGTTGGGGTAGTTTATTCCCACCATTTTAGCCTTCCCTCTTCCTATATTTAAAAAAAATATATGGGTCTACTTCACTGTATCGAAAGTTCACATAACCAAAACTTAAATGGCTGAGACAAGAAGACCGAAATTACACAAGTAATTACACAACACCGAACCTTCACAATTCTGAAATTCAAAACAGTGAAACACCACTTGCTGCACTTCAACAGAAAAAAATCTAATTTGTTTTACATTTTTTGCAGGGTGGCACCCCCCACACACAATATGCAAACTATATATACCAACTCCGAGATCGCATTACAGTGGGGAAAAGGGTAAATTTCCCGATACTCACTGTACAGCGATCTACATGCAGATGCTCCGAGTGGTGTGTGAGTGGTGTTTTGTTCTTCTGGATTCCAGCAATGTAAAGGCTCATTATTGTGCAATTTTGATAATTTAATTTTTGGTTTTGCAAACTTTTTTTTAGAATGAAGTAGACTCATATATAGATAGATACAAAAAAAAATATATATATATATATATATATATATATATATATATATATATATATATATACTACTTCTTCTTCTTCCGTCTTTTCCCAGATGTTCATCGTGTTTCACTGTTGCAGTCATCACTGTAGGGTTCTTCCTGCCGGCAGGCAGTCCTCGGTCGGCCAGAATCCCAAAGTCTGGGTCCGGCGTCGGCTGTTCAGGCATGCTCCCTGACGTCAGAGCGCTAGGAGTACAAAGCTGCCAGCCGACGCCATGTTCTCCAGTCTTTCTTGCTGTGCGGTGAAAGCAGTTCGCAAGTGCCGGTCGGCTGACTCCTGATATTTTTTCGTGCTTCAGTCCGAAGACTTACTTCTTCTTCTCAAAGCTAAGTACCCCATTGGGGAAACTTTTTTCTTGCTCCAGTCCGATGTCAGGAAAAGTTAATAATTGCATTTCTTGTGGGAAGCAAATACCTCATAAGGATTTCCATTCTTACTGTATTCCTTGTTTAGGCCCTGACCACGATGTAGCTAGTTGTCGGTTTTGTGCTAGATTTAACCAACGTACGATTAAGCGCAGGTACGATTTTGCTTTTCACTACTTTGGCAGGCGATTTAATTATAAAATGACGTTGGACACGCTTCCGACTACCGGAGTTCACAAACGACGCAAGGATAAGGACAGGCCTCCAAGGTCCAAATCAGACGACGTTTTACAAGCAGAGCCAGCCAGCTACAGGTTCGGCCGTTGTCAGTGAGGCACTTTCGCAGCCCCTGTCGTCGGCCATTTCAGAACCGATTGCCGAAACGGACTCCCACGAGGAGCCAACTAGGCCTTTAAGCACTCCAGCTGCTGGACCTTCGGACAGTGCTCCCTCGGATGGGTCCGGAGCTGCTGTGCAGGTACCGGCTTCCGAGGGGGTTTTCAGGCCTACACAGCTTCTGATAAAGGCAAAGACAAAGGCAAAGACTCCTTCCAAAATTAAAGACACCAGCCCAGGCCTCTTCTGATCCGGGACCCAAATCTCAGAAACAGCTACTTAAAATGGCGGAGGACTTACTAACCATGATTAGCGGTTCACATCTCCCTCCAGACAAAAGACCAAGGCAAGAATTGGATTATGAATCTTCTGATCAGACATCTATTTCTTCAGTGTCTTCTTCTGAACAGGAATATATTTTCCCTCCTTATGAGTATTCTGATGCTGAGGAATCCATTCCATCAGCTTCTCCCCCTGAGGATGTTTCTTTTGGGGAAACTTTACATGACATGAGGAAACATTTTCACTGGGAAGGACAGGAGTACTCGGAATCTAAGAGAAGGCTTAGGGATTTCCTTCTTCTTCCCCACCATAGACCCCTGGCTATTCCTCCTATTTTGGATATTGTGGATGATGCCTTTTCTGAGGCTAATTTAACTCCTGACTCCTTTCCTCCAGCTCCTGCTAAGCCCGACAGATATTACGGGGTCCCTGACTCCCACCAGTTCCTTAACAAAAATCCTACTGCTGATCCAGAAACCATTTCTCAGGGTCCTAAGGGGGTTAAGGCCGCTTCTGCTAAAAACCCTATTCTAACAGATAAGGATTCTAAAGCTTTGGAGAGATGGGGCAAAAAAGTGTACACTTCTGCTACTTTATCTATTAGGGCTTTAAATTGTCAATGTCATATGCTAAAATATCAGCAATTTCTACTGTCTGTTATGAAACAAAAACTGGATACCATTACTGCATGTGCAGATAATAAGGAATTACACAATTTGATGCATTCCACTGAACAAGTGGGGAAGCATGGTTTACACTGTGGTTTTGATGCCTTGGAGGCTTCTTGCAGGGCGGCTGTCTCTGGCACAGTCATTAGAAGGCATGCTTGGTTAAAGGAACAAAACTTACCTGATCCAAGTGAAAGCAAAGTTACTGGATGCTCCTGTTCAGCATAATGTTTTGTTTGGGTCTAAGGCTGAAGAGGTGATAAAGAAAATGGAGGATAAGGCAAAATCCATGCAAATGGTTAAGGATTTCTTACAAGTTCAGCCCCCAAGATTTAGCAGAAATTGGCCAACTAAAAATTGGTCCTTTCCCAGCTCAGACAGGCCTCAGAGGGGTAGATATAGGCGCTCCAGAGGGAGGGCCCAAGCACAGACCTCTTACAGACCTAGACAGTGGAGTGCTTCCACCCCCAGGGGTGGAGAGGACAGACCTCAGTCTTATAGAAAACAGGCTCAATGACTCCCCCTGCATGGCTCCAGGAACTTCTCTCCTGGAAGCCCCTCTAGGAGGAAAACTCTCTCTTTTTCAACAAAATTGGACTTACATAACCCAAGACAAGTGGGTTCTGGATGTAGTTTCAAGAGGTTACAAATTCCACTTTCATACCTTACCAAGACCAAACGGATGGCCAGACCTACCAAAACACCAGTGGGCAGAGGCATTAAACCAGGTGGGATCCCTCATTGCTATGAAGGCCATAGAACTGGTTCCACAATCAGAGATGGGGCAAGGCTTCTTCTCCAGGCTCTTCCTAGTTCCCAGAAAGCAAAATTCGTGGAGACCCATCCTGGATCTCTCAGTCTTAAACACTTTCCTGGAGATACCAAAGTTCAAGATGCTTACTCTGCAACAGCTCCTGCCAATGTTGAGCAAAAATGCATGGATGGTGACATTGGATTTAAAGGAGGCTTACCTCTACACATCCCTATCAGACAGGAGTGCAGAAAATACCTCAGGTTCAAGGCCGGCTCAAAACATTACCAATTCTCTGCGCTGCCCTTTGACTTGTCTACTGCGCCCAGGGTCTTCACCAAGTGCCTGGTACCAGTAGTAGCTTATTGCAGACTCAAGGGAATTCAAATTTACCCTTTATCTGGATGACTGCCTTATTCAAGCGGACAGCAAGGATGTCTTACTCCAGCACCTGGAATTTGTTCAAAATCTACACAAGTACCTGGGATTCCCTGTGAACATAAAAAAGTCAAATTTGACGCCCACACAACAGATAACCTTTCTGGGTGCTCTTCTAAACACAAACCCAGATGGCATTCCTGACATCCGAAAAACAACAGCAGCTGGCTTCAGCTTTCAAAACTTTGGTGTCAATAACTCAGCTAACTGCAAGGAAATTCCTGCAGGTTTTGGGTTACATGGCCTCCTGCATCCTTCTCATACCAAATGCAAGACTACATATGAGAAAAATACAATGTTACCTAAAACGTGTATGGTCCCAGCATTGCCACAGTCTAGACACACAGATTGCTGTCTTGCCTTGCCTGCAAAAGGAATTCCATTGGTAGATCATGGCATGTCTTCACAACAAAGGTAAAGCCTTCAGTCTGCCTCCAGCCAGCCAAGTGTTAACCACGGACGCCTCGGATTACGCATGGGGAGCACACTTGCAGGGAAAGGGTCTGCAAGGTTTTTGGACAGAGGATCAGAAGCACCTACATATCAATTTAAAAGAGATGTTAGCTGTACAGAATGCCCTCTTGGCTTTCAGGGATCTCCTACAACCAGGACAACTACTGATACAGACAAACAACACCACAGTTATGTGGTACATAAACAAGCAAGGGGGTTCACACTCCTACCCTCTTTGCAGACTAGCCATGACTCTATGAGACACAGTTCTAGCTTGCAAAGTGGATCTACAAGCTCAGTTCCTGCCAGGAAAACAAAATACTCTGGCAGACAGCCTGAGCAGGAACCTGTCAGACCCACACAAGTGGATGCTAGACACTCAAATATTCAAGATGATTACAGAAGCCTGGGGCTGCCTGGACATAGATCTTTTTGCATCCCCCCTCAACCACCAGTTACAGATTTTTGCACAAGAACATTTCACAAGCTAGCATGGAAAGTGGATGCACTATCATTCAGTTGGAGAAACCTCTCTGGGTATGCCTTTCCGCCACTACCTCTTCTTCCACGGGTGTTACTAAAGATCAAGCAGGACAAGCCCAAGATGATGATTTTACTGGCCCCAAATTGGCCTCGTCAATTTTGGTACTCAACACTGATGAATCTATCCCAGGAGCCTCCTTGGATTTTACCTCAGATTCCAAATCTTTTGTCCCAAAACCAGGGCCAGGTTCTGCACTCTCATGTCAAAACTCTCAGCCTAGCAGCCTGGCGAATTCAGGGTCTGTGATTAATCCTTTCCTTCCCAAACAGGTCATGGATGTCATCTTAGAAGCCAGACGGCCTAGCACTAGAAAATCTTATGTAGGTAAATGGAAGAGATTTTGCACCTGGATGCATGCTCAGGATTCGGATCCTCTCATTCCTAATATCCCACTGATTTTACTTTACCTGACAGACATGCTCCATAAGGGTTTATCCTTCTCCTCCATAAAAATACATGCCTCAGCTATCTCTGCACATTACAATACAGATCCTCCAATCTTTTCGCATCCATTTCTGAAACAATATCCCAGAGGAGCTAAGAATTTAAGGCCTCCTAGGACACCACCCATTCCTGCCTGGGACCTCAACTATGTTCTGGAAAAACTCACTCTGCCTCCTTTTGAGCCTGCTGCCACATCTGATATTAAGTATTTATCATGGCAAACAGCTATCCTACTGGCTTTGACTTCATCCAGGAGAGTCTCGGAGTTACATGGCTGTGGAACCTTATATTATTTTTCACCAAGATAGGGTGTCTTGAAGGACCAATCCTACTTTCATGCCTAAAGTGGTTTCCAAAGTGGCTTTAAATCAAACTATTCACCTGCCAACTTTTTTCAATAATCCACAAAATAAGGGGGAAAGGATCTTGCATTCCTTGGATGTACACAGACAACCGTTTTACCTGGACAGAACCAAGGATATCAGGAAAACAGAGCAACTGTTTGTTTCTTATGCAACAAATTCCCAAGGCAAAGCTATTTCAGAACAGACCATTTCTAAATGGATTGCTCATGGAACCAGATTTTGTTACTCTCATCATGGAAAGCAAATCCCAGGAAAAATTAGGACTCACTCTACCAGAGCTGCTGCTACTTCAGCTGCCTTTCTCAGAGGAGTACCTACCAAGGATATTTTGGAAGCTGCAACTTGGAGTTCAGTGCATACTTTCTCTAAGCACTATAATCTCCCTTTTACTCTAAGTCTAGGGCAGGCTTTGCTTCTGCAGTCTTGCAGGGCCTTCTAGCCGCCCCTTCTACTCTATAACCACCACCCTTTACCTCAGCTTTGGGATTCAACCCTACAGTGATGACTGCAACAGTGAAACACGATGAACATAGTACAGTTGTGTACACTTACCATAAATGTAGATGTTCGAGTGTCTTCACTGTTGCATTCTGGGTTACCCTCCCTCCTGTCCCCTCTTATACTTTCATTAGTGTGGTTTCCTACTTTACCCTTCTTCTGAGGTGTATTTGCTACAGGGTATGGGGTTTTGTTGTATGTTACATTTTTGTTTTACTATTAGCCTTCACTTTTGGGCACCTGACATCTGGGGCAAGAAAAACTGGAGAACTTGGTGTCGGCTGGCAGCTTTGTACTCCTAGCGCTCTGATGTCAGGGAGCATGACTGAACAGCCGACGCCAGACCCAGACTTTGGGATTCTGGCTGACCGAGGACTGCCTGCCGGCAGGAAGAACCTTACAGTGATGACTGTAACAGTGAAGACACTCTAACATCTACATTTATGGTAAGTGTACACAACTGTACTTTAGGGGTCACCACAGCGGATCACCTGTTTCCATTTCTTCCTGTCCTCTGCATCTTGCTCTGTCACACCAACCACCTGCATGTCCTCTCTAACCACATCCATAAACCTTATCTTAGGCCTTCCTCTTTTCCTCTTACCTGGCAGCTTCATCCTTAGCATCCTTCTGACTACTGCCTTTTTGTCAATGCTACTGTCTCCAACCCATATAACATAGCTGGTCTCACTACCCTTTTGTAGACCTTCCCTTTCACTCTTACTAGTACTCGTCTGTCGCAAGTCACTCCTGACACTCTTCTCCACCCACTCCACCCTGCCTGTACTCTCTTCTTCACCTCTCTTCCACACTCGCCATTGCTCTGAAATGTTGATCCCAAGTATTTAAACTCATCCACCTTCACCAACTCTACTCCCTGCATCCTCACCGTTCCTCTATCCTCCCTTTCATTCATACACATATATTGTGTCTTAGTCCAGCTGACCTTCATTTCTCTCCTGTCTAGAGCATATCTCCACCTCTTCAGGGTCTCCTCAACCTGTTCCGTACTTTCACTACATATCACAATGTCATCTGCAAACATCATAGTCCACGAGGACTCCTGTCTGATCTCGTCTGTCTGATCTCGTCTGTCAACCTGTCCATCACCAGTGCAAATAAGAAATGGCTGATCCTTGATGTAATCCCACCTCCACCTTAAACGCATCTGTCACTCCCACTGCAGATCTCACCGCTGTCACACTACCCTTGTACATATTCTGTACCACTCTTACATACTTCTCTGCCACTCCCGACTTCCTCATACAATACCATAACTCCTCTCTAGGCACCCTATCATATGCTTTCTCTAAGTCCACAAAGACACAATGCAACTCTTTCTGACCTTCTCTGTACTTCTCCATCAACATTCTCAGAGCAAACATCGCATCTGTAATGCTCTTTCCTGGCATGAAGCCATACTGCTGATCACTAATAATCACCTCCCTTCTTAACCTAGCTTCCACTACTCTTTCCCATAATTTCATGCTGTGACTGATCAGTTTTATCCCTCTGTAGTTACTGCAGCTCTGCACATCACCCTTATTCTTAAAAATCAGTACCAAAACACTTTTTCTCCACTCCTCGGGCATCCTCTCACTTTCCAAGATTTCATTAAACAAGCTGGTTAAAAATTCCACTGCCATTTCTCCCAAACACCTCCAAGCTTCCACAGGTATGTCATCTGGACCAACAGCCTTTCCATTCTTCATCCTCTTCATAGCTATCCTTACTTCCGCCTTGCTAATCCATTGCACTTCCTGATTCACTATCCCCACATCATCCAGCCTTCTCTCTCTCATTCTCTTCATTCATCAGCCCCTCAAAGTACTCTTTCCATCTGTTCAACACATTCTCCTTGCTAGTGAGTACGTTTCCCTGATTATCCTTTATCACCCTTACCCACTTCACATCTTTCCTAGCTCGGTCTCTCTGTCTAGCCAAGTGGTACAGGTCCTTTTCTCCCTCCTTAGTGTCCAACCTTTCATACAACTGTCTATACGCCTTATCCTTAGTTTTTGCCACCTCTCTCTTTACCATGCACCTGATCTCCTTATACTCCTGTCTACTTTCTTCATCTCTCTGACAATCCCACTTATATATATATATATATATATATATATATTTATAGAGAAACAGAGATTGTATTCAAGGGAGAGTTTTTCTGCTTTTCACTGCACCTTGATGTCCTTCAAGGATGCATCTGCAGTCCTAACATATGGGTTGTCCTGCCTCAGGCAGCCCTTCGGTCGGCATGTCCTGCCTCAGGCAGCCCTTCGGTCGGCCGGATTCCAGAGTCTGGGTCTGGCCTCGGCTGATGTCTCACTTCACCCGACGTCATAGCTGCTGTTTGTTGGGTATAAAGGCATCAGCCGACGCCATTTTCCTCAGTCTTTCTTGCCGCGCGGTGCCCGAAGCAGAAGCTGTTCGCAAGTGCTGGTCGGTCAGATCCAGAGATTTCTACTACCGAAGACTTCTAAAAAGCTAAGTACCCCGTTGGGGACTCTTTCTTGCCTCAGCCGATGTCAGACAAAGTAAATAATTGTTTAACTTGTGGGAAACAAATACCTCATAAGGATTTCCACTCTTACTGCCTTCCTTGCTTAGGCCCAGACCACGACATATCAGCTTGTCTAGCCTGTGCTTCCTTCAACCGACGGACGCTTAGACGTCGGTCGGAGTTTGCAGAGGAGTTTTTTGGTCCCACTTTTGCATACAAAATGCCGTCGGAGACTCCGACTGCACAATTAGTTAAAAAGCGCAAGGGAAAGGACCGACACTCGCGGTCCGCGGTTTCGGCTGAAACCACGGTTAGGCCAACCGCGAGTGTCTCTGTTTCGGCTGAAACCGAGCCCTCGGTTCTTCCTTCGGCTGAAAGCATGCCTCCGATAGCCGAGGCCTCACACAGCATGGCTGAATCTGCTACTGAATTTACTGCTACAGAAGCAGCCACCCAGGATTTGTCAGACACTATTCCTTTAGACATATCTACCCCTGCACGTGGGGCTGCTAGACCCCCTGCATCTATGTCTATCAAGGCTTTTGCCAGGGCTAAAGCAGCTAAATCTTCTAAGGCCTTACCTGCTAAAACTCCCTCACAAAGGCCTACCTCTAGTTCCCAAATACTCAGCCTGGCTGAGGATCTCATTTCTTTGATCAGGGGATCCCAACCTCACCCAGACAGGGCCTCTCAGCCCCCTCCAGATAAGAGGCCTAGGACTGAACCCCTGGAACCTGTCTCTACAGACTATTCCTCGAATGACTCAGACCCTCACGAAGGCCCATATTCTCCTTATGAGGATTCTGATGCAGAAGACTCCATTCCTTCTGCTTCTCCTCCTGAAGAATTTTCTTTTGGATATACCTTACATGCTATGAGGGAACACTTCCAATGGCAGGGCCAGGATTTTTCAGATTCAAGGAAAAGGCTAAGGACTTTTTTACACTTACCACAGCATAGGCCTTTAGCCATTCCTCCAGTACTAACAGTTGCTGATGATGCATATAATGATGCCTGTACTGCCCCTGATTCTCTTCCTCCGGCCCCTGCCAAGCCTGACAGATATTATAGGGTTCCGGACACATACTACCATTTGTATAAGGCTCCTGTTGCAGACCCTGAAACCATTTCACAGGGCCCTAAAGGTGTGGCAGCTGCCTCTGCCAAAAACCCTCTTCCCTCTGAAAGGGAATCTAGAGCATTAGAGAGATGGGGTAAAAAGGTTTATACTTCGGCTACTCTTTCGGCCAAGGCCTTAAACTGTCAATTTCACATGATTCAGTACCAGGAATTTTTGTTAGACCAGCTAAATAAAAAACTATCCTCTCCTGAACCTATAGACCGCAAGTCCCTTCAGAATTTGGTACATAACTCTCTGCAGGTCAGTAACCATTTTTTACAATGTGGCTATGATGCACTGGAGGCTTCCTTTAGATCAGCTATGACTGGAACAGTGATTCGAAGGCATGCCTGGTTAAAAGAACAATCCTTACCAGACCATGTTAAGTCAAAACTCCTAGATGCTCCCATGGAGAAACAAAGTTTGTTTGGCTCCCCTGCACAGGAGGTTCTAAAGAAGGTGGAAGAAAAAGCAAAATCTGTCCAAACAGTCAAGGATTTCTTACAGGTCCAACCTCCGAGGTTTAGCAGAAATTGGCCTTCGAAGAATTGGTCCTTTCCAGACAACTCCAGAGCACAGAGAGGCAGAAATAGGCGCCCAAGAGGCAGAGGTCAATCTAGGGGTGCCTACAGGGGATGTCAGTGGCAACCTACCAACCAGAGAAGTACTGCCACAGATTCAACTACAACCACTTCCACAGGGCAGACACAATGACTTGGCTCTGGTTCCGCTTACCAGGGAACAACTGGAAGCACCCTTGGGAAAGCTAGCCTTATTTTCCGACAACTGGCATTACATCACAGGAGACAAATGGACTTTACAAACAATAGACAAGGGCTACAGGTTTCACTTCCACACTCTACCAAAAAAGAGAGGAATGCCAAACCTACCACCAAGCCAAAAAACAGACGCTCTAAGACAAATCAACAACTTACTAAGGATGAGAGCTATAGAAAAGGTACCTCCTATGGAGCAAGGCCAAGGATTTTACTCCAGGCTTTTCCTTGTACCAAGAAAAGAAAATCAATGGAGACCTATTCTCGACTTGTACGCACTGAACACATACCTCATTGTGCCAAAATTCAAAATGCTGACCCTCCAGCAACTTCTTCCCATGCTGGGCAAGGAGTCTTGGCTGGTGACTCTAGATCTCAAGGAGGCATACCTGCACGTCCCTATACGACCAGATTGCAGAAGACACCTCAGATTTCTTGCAGGATCAGAGCATTATCAATTCTCAGCATTGCCCTTTGGCTTATCTACTGCGCCCAGAGTATTCACAAAATGCCTGGCATCAGTAATTGCTCATTGCAGGCTTCAGGGAATTCAAATTTACCCATACCTGGACGACTGCCTAATAGAAGTGGACAACAAGAAAAAATTAACAAAAGATTTGGAAAATGTCATACAACTGTTGCAAGCCTTGGGATACACAGTCAACATGCAAAAGTCAAGACTAGTACCATCCCAAGGGATAACATTCTTGGGTGCAGAACTGGATACATCAACTCAAATGGCTTTTCTCACAGAAGAAAAACAAAAGCAACTACCAGTCTACTTCATGACATTAACAACACAAACTCAGCTTACTGCAAGGAAAGCCCTGCAAGCCCTGGGTTACATGGCATCCTGCATAATATTGGTTCCGCATGCCAGATTGCATATGAGGAAGTTGCAATGGTACCTAAGGAATGTATGGTCTCAACACAAGCACAGTCTAGAAGCCCAGATTCCAATAATCCCATACCTTAAGCAAGAATTCCTGTGGTGGGCTCAGGCCTGTCGGTTGAACAGAGGATTGCCTTTCCACAAACCTCATCCAAGCCAAACCATCACCACGGACGCCTCAGACCTAGGATGGGGGGCACACATGGTGGACAAGTGTATACAAGGCCTATGGACCCAAGACCAGCTGAATCTACACATAAATCTAAAGGAGATGCTGGCAGTGAAACATGCGATCCAGGCATTCAGACCACTCCTTCAACAGGGTCATCTGCTGATAAGGACGGACAATACCACAATCATGTGGTACATCAACAAACAGGGAGGTACACATTCATATCCTCTATGCCGGATGGCAATGGACCTGTGGAATGTGGCCCTGAATCTCAACATTGAACTTCAGGCCAGATTTGTACCAGGAAAAGAAAACTCTCTAGCAGACACCTTAAGCAGAACTACCACGGATGCTCACGAATGGATGCTGCATCCAGATATCTTCAAAGCCATAACAAAGAAATGGGGACTACCACAGATAGACCTGTTCACCTCCCCACACAACCACCAATTGAAGAAATTCTGCACAAGAGCATACCACCCACTTGCTTGGAGGGTGGGCTCCCTTTCCTTCAGCTGGAAAAACCTGATAGCATATGCATTTCCACCTCTTCCCTTGATGTACAAAGTTCTACTGAAGATCAGAGAGGATCAGCCAAGGGTAATTCTGATAGCTCCAGACTGGCCGAGGCAACATTGGTACCCGCTACTGAGGAGCATGTCTCGGACACATGCATGGCCATTACCTCTATGCCCCTTACTACTAACACAGGACAACTACAAGATCCTACATCCAAACTTGAAAACACTGCAGCTAGCTGCCTGGAATATTGCATAAAACAAAATAACCCAGGTTTATCTCAGAGGGTTAAGGACATTATCCTGGAGGCACGCCGACCCTCCACAAGGAAGACTTATTCAGCCAAGTGGAAAAGATACCTCATTTGGAGTGCAGCAAAGGGAGAAAATGTCTCATTGGCAAACAGCACACATCCTGGAATATTTAGCGGAGCTGTTCCACAATGGCCTGTCTTACTCCTCCATTAAGATTCATGCATCAGCAATTTCAGCAGAATACAACATGGATCCTCCTGTCTTCTCTCATCCTCTACTCAGGCAGTTCTTGAGAGGAATCAAAAATGTAAAACCTCCAAGGAAACCACCTTTACCTACATGGGATCTCAACTTTGTGCTGGAAAAGTTAACACTTCCCCCTTTTGAACCAGCAGCAACAGCAGAATTACAATTCTTGTCTTGGAAAACTGCTTTCCTGCTAGCAATTACTTCAGCAAGAAGGGTATCTAAGTTACAGGCATTAATGTCAGTACAACCCTTCCTTATCTTCCATCAGGACAGAGTCTCTCTGAGAACTAACCCTACCTTTATGCCAAAAGTGGTCTCCAGAGTATCATTGAACCAAGCGATTCATTTACCTACATTCTTCCCCAACCCACATAACAGGGGGGAAAGACTGTTACATACCTTGGATGTACACAGACAATTACGCTACTATCTGGACAGAACTAAGACCAGCAGAAAAACTGACCAGCTTCTGGTAGCATATGCAACAGGAATGCAAGGAAAAGCAATTTCAAAACAGACAATCTCAAAATGGATAGGAAATTGCATTCGATTTTGCTATTCTTTTCATGGAAAGACAACTCCTGATAATATCAGACCTCATTCCACAAGAGCTACAGCCACCACTACAGCTTTCCTACGAGGAGTGGCTACCAAAGACATTTTAGAAGCTGCTACTTGGAGCTCCGTGCATACATTTGCCAAGCATTATAATCTACCCTTATACTCTAGATCCCGAGCAGGTTTTGCAACTGCTGTTTTGCAAGGGATCTTAACTACACCATCTTTATCTTAGTGCCTCCTCCCCCAGTTTGGCTATGGTATTCTACCCATATGTTAGGACTGCAGATGCATCCTTGAAGGACATAGTACAGTTTTGTACCTACCATAAATGTAGATGTCCGATAGGTATGCATCTGCAGTCAGGATTACCCACCCTCCTTCCCCTCTGTGGTATTCCTAGGGTATTTACCCCTCTTTTAGCTAGCTGGGGGAATCTATTATGGTGTATTTGTTTGTATATATGTATATATATATATATATATATATATATATATATATATATATATATATATATATTTGCCTATTGTTTGCTCTCTACTGTTTGGAATTATTTGCATTTATCCAAATTTAGCCTTCCTAGAGGGCACCTGGCATCTGGGGCAAGAAACACTGAGGAAAATGGCGTCGGCTGATGCCTTTATACCCAACAAACAGCAGCTATGATGTCGGGTGAAGTGCGACATCAGCCGAGGCCAGACCCAGACTTTGGAATCTGGCCGACCGAAGGGCTGCCTGAGGCAGGACATGCCGACCGAAGGGCTGCCTGAGGCAGGACAACCCATATGTTAGGACTGCAGATGCATACCTATCGGACATCTACATTTATGGTAGGTACAAAACTGTACTTTCTTCATGTACAAGATTTAGTTGGTGTTAATATTCACTTTAGTAGTGTGTGTGTGTGTGTGTGTGTGTGTGTGTGTGTGTGTGTGTGTGTGTGTGTGTGTGTGTGTGTGTGTGTGTGTCTTTTCTTATACTTAAAGAGTGACAAGGCTACCAGTTTCAAGAAGTGCAGAAGATCTCCTTCCTCCAGGACCCCCATTCTTTGTATATGTGTGTGTGTACTGCTTTGGTGTGGATTATTTGGATGTACAATGGATATAAAAAGTGTATACACCTCTGTTAAAATGCCAGGTTTTTGTGATATAAAAAAATGAGACCACAATAAATAATTTCAAAACTTTTCCCACCTTTAACGTGACCTATAACCTGTACAATTCAATTAAAAAACAAATCTGTTAGAAAAAAAATATATAAAACAAAAACGTACAATACGCTGGATGCATAAGTGTGCACACCCTTAAACTAATACTTTGTTGTGTGCGCACACCCTTAAACTAATACTTTGTTGGGTGTGAACACCCTTAAACTAATACTTTGTTGAAGCACCTTTTGATTTAACTAATACTTTGTTGAAGCACCTTTTGATTTAATTACTACATTCAGTCTTCTTGGGTAGGAGTGTATCAGCATGGCACATCTTGACTTAGCAGTATTTGCCCACTCTTCCTTGCAAAAGTGCTCCAAATCTGTCAGATTGCGAGGGCAGCTCTTGTGTACAGCCCACTACAGGTCACCACACACATTTTCTATTGGATTTAGGTCTGAGCTCCGGCTGGGCCATTCCAAAACTTTAATTTTCTTCAGATGAAGCCATTCTTTTGTTGATTTGGATGTATGCTTGGGGCCATTGTCATGTTGAATGGTGAAATTCCTCTTCATCTTTCTAGCAGACGCCTGAAGGTTTTGGCCCAAAAGTGACTGGTATTTGGAACTGTTCATAATTTCCTCCAACTTGACTAAAGCCCCAGTTCCAGCTGAAGGAAAGCAATTCCAGATCACGAAACTGCCACCACCGTGCTTCACTGTGGGGATGGTGTTCTTTTGGTGATGCAAAGTGTTGTTTTTGCGCTAAACATACCTTTTGGAATTGTGGTCAAAAAGTTCAACCTTGGTTTCATCAGACCATAACCCATTTTCCCACATGCTTTTGGGAGACTTGATATATTGTTTTGTACATTTTAGCCGGGCCTGGATGTTTTTCTGTGTAAGAAAAGGCTTTCATCTTGCAACCCTACCCCATAGTCCAGACGTATGGAGAATACGGGAGATTGTTGTCACATGTAGTACACAAGCAGTACTTGCCAGAAATTACTGCAGCTCCTTCAGTGTTGCTGTAGATGATGTTCATCATATTTCACTGTTGTAGTCATTACTCTTGGGTTATCCTGCTGGCAGGCTACCCTCAGTCGGCCAGAATTCCAAAGTCTAAGTCCGGCGTCGGTTGCTGTCGCCTCTTCCCTGACGTCAGTGCACCAGGGGTATAAAAGATGCAGCTGATGCCATTTTCTTCAGTCTTTCTTGCCGCGCGGTGCCCGAAGCAAAAGCAGTTCGCAAGTGCCGGTCGGCCGACTCCTGAGATAAGTCCGAATTTCAGAACCGAAGTCTTCGTTAAAGCTAGGGATCCCGTTGGGGAAAACTTTTTTCTTGCTCCAGACCGATGTCAGAAAAAGTTAACAATTGTATTTCTTGTGGGAAGCAAATACCTCATAAGGATTTTCACTCTTACTGTATCCCTTGCCTAGGCCTGATCACAATGTTGCTAGCTGTCGGTTTTGTGCTAGATTTAACCAACGCACTATCAAGCATCGGTTCGATTTTGCATTTCATTACTTTGGCCGAAGATTTAATTATATAATGGCGTCGGACCAGCCGACAACCGGAGTTTACAAAAAACACAAGGACAAGGAAAAGGATAGGCATCTGAGGTCCAAAACCGATGACAAAGCCTCTGCTAGGCCAGTCGCCGGTTCGCCGCTTCTCAGTGAGGCACTTTCGCAGCCCCTGGCGCCCGCTACCTCAGAGCCACAGGCCACTTCCGACTCCCACGTGGAGCCAACTGGGCCTCTGGATACTCAAGATATTGGACACTCGGAAATCATTCCCTCAGATGGGTCCGGAGCCCCTGAGTAGGCATCGGCTTCTGAGGGTGTCTTCAGACCTACACAACTATATATTGAGCCATCTTCAGCTTCAAAGACTAAAGCAGCTCTTAAGACAAAGAAACAAGTACAGCATTCTCCTAATCAGACTTCCATGCCTAAAAAACATGCTCCAAATGGCAGAAGACCTAATTACTTTTATCAGGGGCTCCCATCCCCCTCCTGATAAGAGGCCTAGGCAAGAGACAGAGTATGATTCTTCTGATCAGGTTTCTGTTTCCTCTGATTCCTCTTCTGAACAAGATTACTCCATGCTTCCCTATGAGGATTCTGATGCTGAAGAATCCATTCCTTCAGCCTCTCCTCCTGAGGATTATTCTTTTGGAGAAACCCTGCATACCATGAAGGAGCATTTCCACTGGGAGAGCCAAGATTATTCTGAATCTAAGAAAAGGCTCAGAGACTTTCTGCTACTTCCTCAGCACAGACCCCTTGCTATTCCACCTGTTTTAGACATTGTAGATGATGTATTTTCAGAGTCCGGCCTGTCCCCTGACTCTTTACCCCCTGCACCTGCTAAGCCAGACAGATACTACAGGGTCCCAGATTCTTATAAATTCCTATATAAAAAACCCACTGCTGACCCAGAAACTATATCTCAGGGTTCCAAAGGGGTTAAAGCTTCCACTACAAAAAACCCTGTCCCCTCTGATAGGGAATCTAGGGCTGTAGACAGATGGGGGAAAAAAGTTTACACTTCTGCTACCCTGGCTGTAAGGGCTTTAAATTGTCAGTTTCATATGCTTATATCAGCAATATTTAATGTCACTGCTTAAACAGAAATTGTTGATAAATACTGAATGTTCAGAGAACAAGGAATTGCAGGATTTATTGCATGCAACTGAACAAGTGGGAAAGCATACTTTGCAATGTGGTTATGATTCACTGGAGGCCTCTTGCAGGGCCGCTGTTACAGGTTCTGTTATTAGAAGGCATGCTTGGTTAAAAGAACAGAATCTGACTGATCATGTTAAAGCAAAATTATTAGCTGCACCACTACAGCATGATACTTTGTTTGGCACTAAAGCAGATGAGGTGTTGAAAAAAATGGAGGATAAAGCAAAATCCATGCAGACAGTCAAGGATTTCTTACAGGTACAGCCACCCAGGTTTAGCAGGAACTGGCCTTCAAAAAATTGGTCCTTTCCAGTGTCAGACAGACCACAAAGAGGCAGATACAGGCTTCCCAGAGGCAGATCTCAGCCCCAAGGCTCATACAGGCCTAAACAATGGGGTGCTCCTACCTCCAAAAGCAGAGAAGACAAATCACAACCTTACAGGAAACAGTCCCAATGGCTTTCCTCTACCAGATCCAAGCACTTATCTTTTGGCAGCCCCCTTAGGGGGAAAACTAGCACTTTTTTCATCAAATTGGCAAATGGTTACCCAAGACAAATGGGTCCTGAACATAGTGTCCCAAGGCTACAGGTTCCATTTTCACACTCTACCAAGGTCAAAAGGTATGCCAGACCTGCCACACAGTCAACGGGCAGAGGCACAAAAACAAATTACTGCCCTCATGGACATGAGGGCCATTCAGCAAGTACCACAACAAGAGCAGGGGCAAGGATTTTACTCCAGACTTTTCCTAGTACCCAGAAAGGACAAAACCTGGAGACCAATACTGGACCTGTCTATACTAAATACGTTTTTGGAAGTTCCAAAATTCAAGATGTTGACTATACAGCAGCTACTGCCCATGCTGGGCAAGAAGGCTTGGCTCGTAACTTTGGACCTAAAAGAGGCATACCTGCATGTCCCAATCAGATAGTCTTGCAGAAGGTACCTCAGATTCATAGCTGGCTCAATGCATTACCAATTCTCTGCATTGCCCTTTGGCTTATCTACTTCACCCAGGGTCTTCACAAAATGCCTGGCACCAGTAATTGCGATTTGCAGACAAAATGGAATTCAAACATATCCCCACTTGGATGACTGCCTAATTCAAGCAGAGAACAAAGACATTGTTCTAAAGCCTCTGGCGTTTGTAAAAAGGTTACTAATTGGCCTAGGGTACACAGTAAACAAAAAGAAATCAAAACTAGTGCTGTCTCAAGAGATAATATTCATGGGTGCAAGCTGAAAAACTACTGCCCAGATGGCTTATCTCACGCCAGACAAACAAAAGCAACTGACTACTTACTTCAACAAATTGGCAACAAAAACCCACTTATCTGCAAGGAAAATCCTGCAGGCCTTGAGTTTCATGGCATCCTGCATTCTACTAATTCCGTATGCCAGACTGCATATGAGGAAACTACAATGGTATCTAAAAAGTGTTTGGACTCAGCATTGCCACAGCCTGGAGACAGCAATTGCACTCATTCCCTGCCTGCAACAGGAGTTTCGATGGTGGACAGAAGCCTGTCACCTCAACAAGGGCCTGCCATTCAGTTTACCCACAGCCAGACAGACACTGACAACGGATGCATCAGATTATGCCTGGGGGGCCCATATGGCAGGAAAATGTATTCAGGGCACATGGCCTGCAAACCAGACGCATTTTCACATCAATCAAAAAGAAATGCTAGCTGTTCAAAATGCCCTGACAGCTTTCAAGGACCTGCTTCATCCAGGACACAGTTACTGATAAAGACAGACAACACTACGGTCATGTGGTACATAAACAAGCAGGGAGGTACACATTCCTACCCCCTCTGCAGACAAGCAATGACCTTATGGGACACAGCATTGCCTTTTCAAGTTCACCTGCAAGCACAATTCCTGCCAGGGAAAACAAATACTCTGGCAGACGAACTAAGCAGAAACCTCATGGATCCCCACGAATGGAAACTGGATCCACAAGTCTTCAGCATGATAATAAGGAAATGGGGATGTCCAGACATAGATCTATTTGCCTCCCCTCACAACTACCAATTGCAGAGATTTTGCACAAGGATTTATCACAAGCAAGCATGGAAAGTGGACGCCCTATCCTTCAGCTGGAAAAATCTAACCGTATATTCCCCACTGCCTCTCCTTCCCAGGGTACTTCTAAAGGTCAGACAAGAAAAGCCAAAAATGATACTGATTGCACCAGACTGGCCACGCCAGCACTGTTACCCAGTCCTAAAGAGCTTGTCTCAAGGTCCAGCATGGATATTGCCTCAAACTTCTCACTTGCTGACCCAACAAAACAATCAGATCCTGCACAGCCAACTCAGGACCTTAAGTCTGGCAGCATGACGGATAATGTAGCCATTCAGAACACTCCTCTTTCAAAAGCTGTTATGGATGTAATCCTGGAGGCCAGGAGGCCCAGTACCAGAAAATCTTATGCAGAAAAATGGAAGAGATTCTGTACTTGGAACCAGGAACAGGGCATTGACATGTGTGTACCAAATATCCCTCAGATTTTACAATACCTAACTGAGATGCTAAACAAAGGCCTTTCTTTCTCGTCTATTAAGATTCATGCCTCTGCCATTTCAGCCCATTACAATACGGAACTACCTATCTTTTCTCATCCTTTAATAAGGCAGTACCTCAGAGGGGCCAAAAACATTAGGCCTCCAAGGAGAGCACCAGTTCCGGCCTGGGACCTCAATTATGTTTTGGAAAAACTCACACTGCCTCCTTTCGAGCCAACATCAACAGCAGATATAAAATTCTTATCCTGGAAAACATCTCTGCTCCTAGCAATAACCTCTGCAAGGTGAGTCTCGGAGTTACAAGCACTCATGGCTGTGGAACCTTTCATCATTTTTCACCCAGACAGGGTTTCTCTGAGGACAAACCCTACATTTATGCCTAAGGTGGTGTCCAGTGTGGCCCTCAACCAAACCATTCACTTGCCTAACTTTTTATCCAAATCCACAGAACAAGGGTGAGAATTCTGCATTCTTTGGACATACACAGGCAGTTACGCTTCTACTTGGACAGAACTAAAGCTTTCAGAAAGTCTGAGCAGCCTTTAGTATCATATGCTGCAGGATCACAAGGAAAGGCTATCTCAAAACAGACTATTTCTAAATGGATAGGCCATTGCATCCGTTTCTGCTATTTTCAACATGGCAAATCAGTGCCTTAGGGTATTAGGCCTCATTCAACCAGAGCAGGAGCCACTTCAGCAGCCTTCCTCAAAGGAGTACCAACCAAAGATATCTTAGAGGCTGCAACTTGGAGTTCAGTGCACACCTTCACAAAGCCAAAGCACTACCACTTACCTCTTTACTCTAAGTCCAGAGCAGGCTTTGCCACTGCAGTTCTGCAGGGCCTCATAGCCTCTCCAAATCCTATTTAGCCCAGCCATCCATCCTCAGTTTTGGGATTCAACCCAAGAGTAATGACTGCAACAGTGAAACACGATGAACATAGTTGTTGTGTACCTACCATAAATGTAGATGTTCGAGTGTATTCACTGTTGCAGTCCAGGTTACCCACCCACCTTCCCCCTTTTTTTCTTTGCTGGGACTTATCTGCACTTCTCTATCCTATACAACCTATTTGGTGTATTTGCTTATAGATGAAGGAAATGTTATTTTTGTGCATGCATTTTTATTGACATATTTTTCAGCCTACCAATTTGGGGGCACCTGACATCTGGGGCAAGAAAAACTGAAGAAAATGGCGTCGGCTGCATCTTTTATACCCCTGGCGCACTGACGTCAGGGAAGAGGCGACAGCAACCGACGCCAGACCTAGACTTTGGAATTTTGGCCGACTGAGGGTAGCCTGCCAGCAGGATAACCCAAGAGTAATGACTGCAACAGTGAATACACTCGAACATCTACATTTATGGTAGATACACAACTGTACTTTCTTCATGTTTCACTATTGCAGTCATTACATTAGGGTAATCTGCTGGCAGGTTGCCCTCAGTTGGCCTGAATTCCAAAGTCTTGGGTCCTGCGTCGGTTGCTTTCTCCTCTTCCATGACGTCAAGTCGTCAGGGGTATAAAGCATGCCATTTTCTCCAGTCTTGCTTGCCACGCAGTGCCCTAAGCAGAAGCATTTCTCAAGTGCCGGTCGGCCGACAACCGAAATATTCGAGTTTGAGTTTCAGAACCGAAGTCTTCACCAAAGCTAAGTACCCCGTTGGGAAACTTTTTTCTTGCTTTTTACCGATGTCAGAAAAAAGTTAATAATTGTATTACTTGTGGGAAGCAAATACCTCATAAGGATTTCCATTTATACTGTATTGACAGCCTCGCTGACCAGTTTTTGCCTTGTGTATTCATCAATTTTGGAGGGACGTCCAGTTCTTTGCAACGTCACTGTTGCCCCAAATTTTCTCCACTTTTTGATGACTGTCTTCACTGTGTTCCATGGTGTATCCAATGCTATGGAAATTTTTTTGTACCCTTCTCCTGACTGATACCTTTCAACAATGAGATCCCTTTGATGCTTTGTAAGCTCTCTGTGAGCCATGGCTTTTGCCATAGCAGGCAACTGAGTAAATGTCAGGAACCATCCTACTAGGACAGCTGAAGTTTATTTGGGGTTAAGCAGAGTCTCTTTAATTGATGGCAGGTGTGTACCCAAGAAGACTGAATGCTGTAATTAAATCGAAAGGTGCTTCAACAAAGTATTAGTTTAAGGGTGTGCACACTTATGCAACCAGCGTATTAGGTCACATTAAAGATGGGAAAAGTTTTAAATTATTTATTGTGGTCTTATTTTTTATATCACAAAAACCTGGCATTTTAACAGGGGTGTGTATACTTTTTATATCCACTGTAGAGTGTCAGTATTTCCCCTCATTCAAGGCCAAGGCTGTTGATAAACTAAAGTTATTATTGAAGGGTTTTCTTTCTGCCATAGTGGGAGAATCGACCCCTTCTGGCAAGACAGTTTGGGACAAGACTAGGCCCTCTAAGGAAAAGAGAGGAGAAAAAGGCTGAGAAAAAAGAAAGAAGAAGAGAGCGAGCAGCAAAAAGAAAAGACTAGTGGCTCAAATAAAGATAGGGCTCGGAAAAAAATTCTCTGATCCATCTGGTCTCTCCAGCCCAACTGCAAAAATTATTAGACTGTTGGATCCAATAATTTGTCTGGAACTAGTTCAGATCCAGTCGCCTTGCTCTTCTAAGCCAACTGAGCCAACGAATCCTTGGTTCCATCCCTCAGTCTACAGGACAGATCATTTCATTGGTTCTCTAGGTTGGTTTTGGTGTCTTCCTAGTTCAGGTTCTTTCAGTCTTTGAGGAGTCTGTCTGAAACCAACATTGATAGTATGATGTGAAAGATTCTGAAGATGTAAACTCAGATGGGGGTTCTTCTGGCACCTCCTCCCTGGGAGTGTTGGGTGTAGCCGTAACAACCCCCTTGTAATTTTTCCTTCTCTAGTCAGACCTTCGAATCTGGTGTCTGTAGAGCAGGATGCACCCTGCTGGATGTCCTTGTCATAGCTGATGGCTTGGTCAGCTTCAACTTTTGTCTATTTCCCTTATCCCTTCCACTCAGATGTTAGATCTTGAAGGGTCTCAGAGACAAGAAGTTTGGGCTAAGACTTAAGGTTTGGGAGCAACTCCACAGTTGTCAGAGCTATCCCTTCCCTCAGTTGTTTGTATCTTAGACATTGCCGCTGTGCTGCGGTGGTGGTGCAGCGGTAGCATTGTCGTCTCACAGTAAGAAGCTTTCCTGTTCGATTCTCAGCTAAAGCGTCTTCTGTGTGGAGACATGCGTGAATGGGCGTACCTTCGTTGAAGGTTGTGCGTCAGGGCTGGCAACTCGGTACGTAAAAATCTACTGCCAATCATTAGCGGACCGGAGTTCCGCTGTGGTGACCCCTAACCGGGAAAAGCCGAAAGATAAAACAAGAACAGAGTCTGATTGGGTTCCGGGAGGCTCCCCTTTTAAGATCTTTGTAGCCTAAGCTTTCTTCCTTGTCCTCAGTTTCTTTGAGGCCTTTGAAGGGATATTTTCCAGGTCTAGAGAGGAGGTTTATTGCTTTTCACTTGGCACTGTCCTAATCCTCTCTGGATTCTGCAGATCCTCCTTCTGAACATTCAGTCAGACAGGGGCAGCCAGTTCTTGTCTGTGAGTTTTCCTTCCATTTCTGAGCCATTGCTGGAACCTGTTGCTAGGGAAGGGCGTAAAAATGGGCTTGTAAAGGGAGCCATGTGAATTCCTCTCAGGAGTCCCTCACTGAAGTTGCTGACTTTGAGGAAGGACAGAGTTCTCCAAGATCCCCTTTGGAGTACATCTCTTTCAAAGACATCCTAGAATTGTTGAAGCACCAAGGGGGGTTGATTTACCAATGCTCCCTGCCAAGAGGAGTCTATTTTTGAAGCTTTTAGGACTTGGCCCATCTATTTCCTGAGTGGTCACTCCCTCCCTCTGATGAGTTCATTGATTGGTCTCAGTGGGCATGAAAGATGCTCAACATGATAGAGCCAGTACCACAAGAAATCTCACAAATTTTGGTTACCCCCTAGGAGTAGGCCATATTGGAAAAAGGGCCCCACAGTAGATGGCATCGTCATTGTAGCAGCTATGTAAAAGGAGTTGTCAGAGGAAAGCACCACTTTCCATCCCATAACAGGGAGTCTAAGGCATTAGACAGGTTTGGAAAGTGGACTTGCACTTCAACAAGATTTGCTGTCCATGTACTGAATTATTTAGCCCATCTGACTCCATTCCAGAGTGACTTGGCTTTCCAAATCCCTCTTGGCTAACTTGCCTGCTGATGTACAAAAGACTGGAGTATCGTAGCTAACCAGCCTCCAGTCTATATCTAATGTGTCCATGCACTTGTTATCCAAAGCAGGTGATGGCACTTCAAGAGCTACAGGCACTGGCATTATGATTTGCCTGCACACCTAGTTGCTTCTCTGTTGCTTTGCAGAGAGCTTCAAAACAAGCTTTGCAAATGTCCCTTTTGATGGGTTCACCATATTTGGACGCAGGGTCAAAGAAATGCTTACCAAAAGTGAACAGGAGAGAAAAACACTGTCTGCTATAGGTATCTGATTTTTCACTCCCGAAAGGACTTTTTCCCGAAAGAGTAGAAAGAATTTACGTTTAAGTTTCTGGGTGTTGCCTTGGACACGATTGGTGACAGACCCCCCCCCCACCTCCAGGGGCAGAGAGGGAACATTTTTAATGGAAGTTTCCCCCATAGCAGAGGTGGCCTGCTGAATCAAGGGTCTTTGAGGTCCCTTTACTGAGAAACCCTTCTAGCGCTCCTGAATAGTTGTCTGACTGCTGTTTTCTCATGGTAGTTGGTGGTGCTTATTCCTGCACCCTCAGTCATGGTTAGCCATCACAAGAGGATTCTTGGATGAAAAAAAATATAAACAGAGACTATATTATTCCCTTTGCTTCCCATTCACCAAACAAAAAGAAACTTCCAATGTTTCACCTAGTCAGGGGAAGATAGCAGCTGCAGAAATTTCAAAGCTGCTAGGAAGGTGTCATCCAGGAGGTCCCACCAGACCAGCAAGGATCTAGTGTATATTCAGGGATATCTTTCTATTCTAATGTTGCAGTATTCTTAACATGAGGGAGATCCTCCACCCCAAGTGACCTAATGTCCAACCAGAATACAACAGCTTTTAGCTACTGCAAGTACATGTGACATGGCATGTATGGCGTGTCTAACATCAGCAATAAAAAGGACATCCGCACATTCAAGCCCCAGAACTTTTGTACCACCATTCAGACTGCTTGACTCATACATCAGTCTGCTGTCTGTTTCTGTTTTGCTGCTTCCGGCTTTCAAATAAGTGACCCATTGGAGTTTATATTTTTTATTGCTACTGCTTTTTTTGTTTAGTTCATGTCATCCAGGAAGGGCAAGTGTAGGTGTGGAAGGCAAATTCCACATAAGGACAATCATGATCTTTGCTTTTTTTGTTTAGGCCCAAGTCACGACCACTCTTCCTGTGCTGTTTGTCAAGCCTTTGTTCCAAAGACTTTTTGAAGCTGTCTTTTGGCTTTAAGTCTTTATTTAGAAAACCAATGTTTTAAAAGACTAGCTAAGGGCATTATGGAGGGTTCTTTGGGTCCTTCTGCTGTGCTGCCAGCTTTGAAGAGGAAGGTCAGTAAGGCAAGGCCTGAATCCTCTTCTGCTGCATCTCTTTCCGCCAATGTATCCCATGTTGTTAGTGAAAACCCAGAGGTATGTACAGAGGTTGGGTCTGGGTCTTCCGTGGGTACGACCTCTGAAGCCATTAAAGAATCCGACCTAAACACATCCTTAGAGGCAGTGCAGACGACCATATTGGATGGTCAGGGGGAACAATGGCTTGTAATGTTGGAAGAGCCCAGAGATGTACCTCAGATTCTTGTAAAGGAAGAGGTCCCGATGTCAGTCTTTGAAGGCAGCCTTACGTCGGGTCCTTCCACTGGCCATCAAGCAGAGGTGCACGTTACAAAAAAACAAAAACTAAGCATTTTCCGGCTCCTAAGTTGCCTCAGTTAGATTGGGATACTTTTTCACATGGATTGATTAAGGCTCTGATGGCTCTTAAGCCTCCTTCTGCTGTTTCTGTTCTCTTCTTTACTTCTTCTCTGGTTAAGAGGATTAGAGAACAAGAGTTTACAGAGGATGAGTCTTTATTTGATGAGGTTTCTTTGGCGTATTCAAGTCACATCTCCTGTAAAATATGCTTCCCCTGAGGAAGGATCCAATGGTGCAGATTCTTCAGTAGAAGAAATGTCTTTTGCAGAAACTTTGACCTTTTACAAATGGAATCTTCTTCTCTTTTTGCTGTACCACCTGTACTGACAGCATTTTAGATGCTTTTTCCTCTGCATCTAAGACCCCTGATTCTAAGACCCCTGCACATAAAAGGCCTGACACATTTTGTAAGGTGCCTGACAACTGTAAATTTTTTTACAAATATCCTTCAGCTGATCCTGCTGTGGTATCAGACAAATCTTCTAGGTTATTACCATCCTCTAAGCATCTTCCTTCAGATAAGGAGAGAAAGAGTATGGAAAGACTGGGGAAGAAGGTTTACACTTTTCCTACTTTAGCTTTTCTTGCCGTTAGCCATCAAACGTACATGTCCAAATATTCTTTGGCACTTCTTTCTCAGGCCATTCAAGCTCTTTCAGAGCTTCCTAATTCCGATATTAAAATCAGGTTATGTCATTTCAGGAGCTTCTTGTCAAGTGGCTCTTTATTCAGTGAAATGCAGCTATGATGCAGCAGAAGCATCATGTAGAGCAGTTACACCTGGCTCTGTCATTAGAAGGTATTCTTGGTTGAGGCTTCAACCACTGCCAGATGACATCAAAGCAAAAATGATGGATGATTCTCTGGATAATAATGCTCTTTTTGGTACTGTAGCTACAGACTTATTCAAGTCCTTACAAGAAAAGGGAAAGGAACTTCAGAACATGAAACACATTTTTGTGCCACCTGTCCTAAATTTGACAGAAATTTCACTTCTAAATCCTTTTTTTGTGAGGAAACACACCCGTCTTCCTCCTCCTCCTTTTTCTTCTTCTTCATCCAGGACTAAGAAGGGTGTTAGAAGACTTACTCAGCCTAAAGCTTTTCTTTCAGGTTCTCCTCCAAAACAGCCTTTTTCAGATAGGCCAGGTAGTCTGTGACTACCAACCTTTTCCAGCTCTTACTCCTCTTTGTTTGTCTTTCGCTATCTCTTCCAGTTTTGGCGAGTATAACTCAGGATTCTTGGGTTCTTTCTGTTATCCAACATGGATACTTCTTGATTTGGAAAAACTGTCCTCCCTTCAGGGGCATTCTTCAAACTTCTTCAAACCAGTTGGATTTGTTTACTTAAGGAACAATTCAACATGTTCCTCTGGCCCAAAGGGGAATTGGATTTTACTTAAGAATGTTTCTTGTGCCCTGGAAGGAAGGTCCTCGGAGACCCATTCTGGACCTTTCCCATTTAAATACTTTTCTAAAGGTTCCTACTTTCCACATGCTGTCTTTAAAGACTTTGTTTCCTCTTATTCCTTCTCAGATCTATGTGGCCTCTCTGGACATCAAGGACACTTATCTTCACATCCCTATTCATCCTCTTTACAGGAAATGTTTACATTTCTCTGTGGCTTCCTTGCACTTTCAGTTCTCTGCCTTGCCTTTTGGTTTATCCACTGCCCCAAGGGTATTCACAAAGTGTTTGGCCCCTGTGATTGCTTATTGCAGGATCAGAGATATTCGGTTTCTAGCTCCTAGTTAATTCAGAATCTGCAGTTTGCCATCTCTCTCCTGCAAAGGTTGGGGTTCACAGTAAATTTCAAAAAATCATCTATTTCTTCTTCACAGGATCACATTTTCCTAGGGTGCAGGTGAAGAACTGATTTTATGATGGCTTTTCTTCCACCAGAAAATATTTTATGTCTCACTTCCTTCTTCCAGAGTCTTCTATGTCTTCCATCTCTAACTGCCAGGGAGTTTCTGAGGCTGCTGGGATTTATGACATCCAGAATTACTGTGGTACTCCTGGCAAAACGTCACATGAGGAAGTTTCAGTGGTACCTAAAAGCAGCATGCTCATCCTCTGGAGTTTGTACTTCCTCTTCTCCCATGCCTGAAATTTATTTTATTTTACTTATCTGACATTTGCTTACCAGGATGGTCCGACTGGGTCAAAAAAAAAACATTTTCAGTGGTGGCCCGGGGAGAAAAAAACTCTTAAATATTTCAAATATTCAAGCAATATAACAATGAATAACAATGGATACAGTAATATGAAAAGGAATTGTACAGATACAATGGAAAAGATTTAACATCAGAAAGGAATAAAACATATGTATATATAAAAAACAAACAAAGTTGATATCAACAAATGGATTCTATCAGTTTCTATACTGAGAAAGCTTAGTTGAAGAGAGGATGGGGAACTAAAGAAGAGACAAATAATAGAGGATTAATTTGCTAATCATAGGAAGTGCTACTTGGATCAACAGAAGAGGAGGAGAGAAATCTGGATAGCAGAGGGAAAAGAAAAGAGAGAGAGAGAGAGAAAGTCGAGGAGAGATTAGTCAAGTACAGATCATGGGCATAGCCAAGCCCTGTAGATGCTTATGTAGGGAAGATTTGAAGTTAAGTTAAAGAGAAGTAAAAGCAGAGCAAGATGAGGATGGGAGTTGAGTTGATAGAAGAAGAAAAATAGGAGAGAGGTAGAACAGGGATGAAAGTAAGGAAGTTAATGCAAAGCAGGTAGAAGAAGGAATTATTGAAAGTAAGAAGTTGCATAAGATGGAAAAGGAAAGGAAGACGAGTAGATGAGCAATAGAGATGGGAGTAGATTTAGCCTGGAGAAGTACATGAACAGGGCCAGTATCAAATCAGTAGAAATCAGAGCTTCTTTGGTGGATTCAGCAATTTTCTCTGACTTCATGTCTTCCTCTTCATGTGCCTCAACCAACTCAGAGTTGTTCACAAACAAGCAGGGCGGGGGGGGGGACAAAATCATATCTTCTTTGCAGACTGGTTCTGGTGGCATGGGACTTGGCACTTTCACTACAGACACTGTCAGTAGGTCCATGACTCAGTCACACAAATGGATGCTTCACAGGGATCTGTTTCTGGACCTGGACGGTCGGTGGGGTACTCCTCTAGTGGATCTTTTTGCCTCCCCTCTGAACAGGCAACAACTTTTTTTTTTGTGCCAGAGTCCCAGGTCCTCTGGTTTGGAAGGTGGACACCCTATCGTTCTCATGGAAGGGGATGTTTCTTTGTGCATTCCCCCTTCCTCTAATTCAAAATGTTCTGCTCAAGATTCAGCAGGATAAACCAAAAATCTTGCTGGTGACTCCCTTTTGGCCAAGGCAGCATTGGTTTCTCTCTTCTTCTTCTGCATTTAGCCAAGCACAGTCATCACAAGTCACCTCACAGGATGGACCTTCTCACACAAGACAAGGGATCTGTGCTTCATCCACTGACTCTGTGGGTAATTGAACTTTTGATTCCTTTCAGACAACTTTTTTTCTGAGGACATGCATAGGGTACTGCAGGAGCCCAGAAAACCTAATACTAGAAGATCTTATCTAATGGAAGAGATTTGCTCTTTGGTTCTTTCACATAATCTGGATCCACTGTTGGTGGATATCCCAGTTGTTTCCTACTTGTGTGAGTTAACGAGTGGTTTGGCTTATTGCCCAGTGGAAGTTCACTTGTCAGCCATTTCTGCTTGTCTGCTGTTGATTCCCCCCTTTAGCTTGTAGATTAGAAGTGAAACTTTTTCTCAAAGGCGTCCCTCACGTTAGTACTCGCAGGAAACCAGTTCCTCCTACTTGGGTTTGAATTATGTTTTAGAGAAGCTAACTGTAGTCCCTTTTGAACCTGCAGCTTCAGCTTCCTTAAAATTTTGTACCTGGAAAACTGTTCTTTTGCTAGCTTTAACTTCTGCTAGGAGGATTTCTAAGATTCAAGCTTTAATGGCTTCTCCACCTTTTCTTGTGTTTCATAAGGATAGGGTCTCATTGCATACTAATCTTTTTTTATGCCCAAGGTGGTGAATGAGTTGTCGCTTAATCAGTCTATTCAATTGACCACCTTTTTCTCTTCTCCGCAATCCTCCAGTGAGAGGATCTTACACAATTTGGATGTGCATAGAACTCATATTTTATTCGGATAAGACTAAGGCTATTCGGAAATCTGATCAGGTTTTTGTTTATTTTCATCCTAGGGCAGTGGCGCTGCCTTTTTCCTAGCAGACTATTTCCTCTTGGATTTCTAAGGATATTTTGTTTTCTTATATGTTTCATGGTAAGAGTCTCCCTGTTCCTGTTAAGGCTCACTCCACTAGGTCTGTGGCTTCCTCTAGTGTCTTCTTTAAGGGGCTTGGATAGTAACACCATTTTGCAAGGTGCCACTTGGTCTTCTGTTTATACTTTCACCAAGCATTACAAGCTGTATAGTATTTTTAAGTCTAGGGCTGGTTTTTGCTAGAGCCATTTTTCATGGCTTTGTAGAAGGTACCTCTGTTCCTTCCTCCTCCCAGGTTTCCACCTAAGCTTTGGTACTCTCCTTCATGTTAAGTATACTGCAATATTAGAAAAGAAGAACATAAAATAAGTTGTTTAAAATCTTACCATAACCTTAGATGTACTTATTTTCTATGTTGCAATATTCTGTCCCCCCCTCCTTCCCCCTCCCCTGTACCTTGTTCTTTTTTTGGATGGCAGAGTACTTTCTTTTTTCCTTACATCGGTGTTCCTCCTGGGGCATTTCAGTTCTGAAGATTGTATGTGCGGATGTCCTTTTTATGGCTGAGATTCGACAAGCCATATGTATGACATCCCATGTACTTGCAGTAGCTAAAAGTTGTTGTATGCTGGCTGGACGTTGGGTCCCTTGGGGTGGAGGATCTCCCTCATGTTAAGAATACTGCAACATAGAAGAGAAGGACATCAAAGGTTATAGTAAGACTTTACACAACTATTCATTCTTTTTGTTCCAAAAAAGACTGGGGACCTCAGGCTGATTTTTGACCTCAGTCACCTCAACCAGTTTGTAAAATAGATGAGATTCCAGATGGTCATGGTTCAGTCCATTCTGCCTCACTTGAGGAAGGACGACTGGATGTGCTCAGTAGACCCTCAGAATGTCTACTATCACATAAAAATAGTGAGGCAGTCTGGAAGGTTCTTTTTTTTCAACTGGGGGCCAGTTACTTTCAGTTCAGAGTACTGCCCTTTGGTCTCACCACAGCCCCCAGGATGTTCACCAAGTGCATGACAGTGGTCTGAGCACACCTAAGGCTGCAAATGTACTAGGTGTTCCCTTATTTAGTTGACTGGCTCCTCAATGCTTCCAACAGGGATCTACTTGTTCTGACCAGGGACTTCTTGCTTCAACTTTGTTACCATATAGGGGATTACTGTCAGTCTAAAAAAAGCCAGTTATCACCAGTCCAGATGATGAAATTCATAGGGTGCCACCTGGACATGGTTTCTCAAATTGCCAAACTTGCAGACTAAAAAGAATACTCTCTCTCTGTCTGCAAGCTTCCCATGTCATTTCTTTCATAAAGCCCTGGCAAGACTTATTCTTTGATTACTGGAGTCAGTAGTTTCTTTGATAACACTAGTTCCTCAGGTCAGATTTATGAGGGTCTTCCAGTGGACCCTCTCTGTCCAGTGGTCCATGATGTTTTAGTCAACGCAGTTTTCAGTTCATCTAACACCAATCTGCAGGCATAATATTCACTTGTCGGTGACCTCCCCTTTAGTGATTTTCAGTTACTCATTCATCTTTCCACCTGCCAACACCACAGTGACCTCAGACTCCTCCCTTCTGGTGTGAGTGTGCATTTTGAAGGGAAGACAGTTCAAGGCATGTGAGCAACTTCAGAGACCAAACCTTTGCACCACTGTCTTGGAGGTGAAGGCAGATCTTTCAGGATCCTCCACCAAGGGTGTGATTTCCACCCAAACAGGCAGTGTGGCTATGTCTGGTATGTCAACAAATGTGGGGAGGGCAACCTGCTCATGTCCACTATGTCGAGAAGCCATGAAGATTTGGCAGTGGGTGATGTCTTCCCAATACTTTTTTAGTGGCAGTTCACATCCTGTGGTGTACCAGTGTTTCAGCAGAGTCTTAGCGGATCCATTCCTCCTGCCTCACAAGTGGTCACTCAGTCAGTGGCGACCACTATCTTCAGTCACTGGGACAGCTCTGCTGTAGTCTCTTTACATCACTTCTCAGCACCAAGTGCAGCAGCTACTTTACACTGATTCCACAGGAGAGACAGTCACCGAGGGACACACTGACTCGCATGTGGCCCCTGGGTCTGCTCCATGCATTTCTACCTTTTACCCTTATAAAGGGGTTTCTTCAGAAAGTGTTTTCGTACAAAGCAACTGTGATCCTCATTACCTCTTTTGGTCTCATCAAATCTGGTTCCTCTTCCTTTTTGACCTTATCTGAAACATCCTCCTTGGGTGCTGTATCCTCTTCCAGATCTCTTACTCACACCCGTCTGGTCAGCCTCACCGGGACAATAAAGCCCTGAGCTTAATTAACCACTTGGTGCCTTCAGTTTCAGTGATGCCCAGAAATGCCAGGATTGCTTCTTCTTCTTCAGTGCTCATATCTTATCCTCCACAAAATGCAGCCACCATGAAAGTTTGTAGAATTAAATGGAAGAGATTTGCTATCTGGGCCTCCTCCAAAGGGGTCGTTCCATTTTTAGCTCCTTTACCATCTATTCTGTATTTTTTGGCAGTTATTTCAGAAAGGTGTTATTTTTATACCATTAAAATACAGCTGGCAGCCGTATCTAACTTTCATATAGGAGAAAAATCAGACCCCCATTGCTTCATTGAAGTTGTCCAAAGCCTTTTTCCAAGGAACCTTTTTTCTCAGACCACCACTGAGAGACCAGGCCCTCCTTGGGGCATTACCTTGCTGCTTCAAGCCTTGATTAGACCCCCATTTGAACCAGCAGTTTCAATGGAGCTAAAATTTCTGTCTTGGAAGAGTATTTCCCTGGTGGCTGTTACTTCAGCTAGTGGAATTTCAAAGTTACAGGTATTGTCATGTAAATCTTCTTATCTGAGTTTCTCTTTGAACAAATGATAATTTTCATTGTAATGTGGCCTGGGAAGCTGTCCTTAACCATTCCATTAACTTGCCAGTTTTCTTTCCAATTTTTCCCAACAAAGGGGAATATGTGTTACATTTGCTGGATGTTCACAGTCAATGGAGATTTTATTTGTATAGTACGAAAGGTTTTAGGAAAACTGATAAGCTCATTTTCAAGAGCCAACTTGAAAGATGGTGTATCAAAAGTCACATTGTCCAGATAGCTATCTGATTGTATTACTTTGCATACAAAGCAAAGGAGCTGTCCTTTCCTCACAGATTCAATGCCCATTTGAATAGAGCAGTTTGAAAAATCTCCATTTTTTTTTTCGCCAGAGTTCCTTTAGATGAAATATGTGCTGCAGCTACTTGTCTAGCATTCATACTTTTGTCTCCCATTGCAAGTTAACCTACAGACTACAGTCTAGATCTAGTGTGTCCTTTGGCTCCACTATCCTTCAAAATAACCTTCCATTAGACCACCATGGAGTTATGTTGACGGGTGAATCTGTCCTATATGTTGAGTTGAATGGAAAAGACAACATTGGATATGAAAATTATATACTTACGATACAGCTAGATCCGTGTTGTCTTCCTTCCAGCTCACCCTTCCCCTCCCTCTTGCCTAAATTATCAGCTTTGTGACTCTAGACAGACCTCATCAGACCTGTCCAGAGCTTTGTGTCGCATACTGTCTTTGCACTGTGTCATAACTATTTCTCTTTTTTTCTCCAATTTCTCTTTTATTGGATTTTAGAGATATGTTTAGGGTGCAGGTGGGTAAACTCAATCTGAAGTATTGTAGGGATGGAAAGGAATTATGGTAGGTGGGAGTAGCCTGAACCCTGGATCCAAGAATCTAAAAAAATTTCTGATGTTGGATCCAATAACCTGTACTTTCAGCCAGATGGAGGAAGACCATATGGATGTAGCGTAATGATAAGTACATAACTTTCATTTTTCGACCTTTTTTTTTTTCTCATCTTAGACCCATCCTCAGTTTCTCAGAATTCTTATGCACTGCTTTTTCTTTACATGTGGACAAATCTATAGGTTGTTTTGCTTAATCAATAATAGCATTCATAGGTTAATAGGTTCTTAGTAGATTATTTTTTAGCTTAACTACAAGATCCCACTAGTAAGTATTGTTTATTATGAGTAATTTTCCAACTAATTTCTTCCTCTTTCCATGAGGGTGTGAGGGGCAAGAAGTGGGTTAAATTTAGAGTTTCCCTAGATATTCGTCTAGGTTGTGTTTGGAGAAGGTCAAGGAACTACCGTATTTTATAAATTGGGGACATCTTTTGAAGCATTCTTTGAGGGAGATATTTATCCCACCAGCAGGCCCTGCTTATGTTACAGTAGATTAGTTCTTTCAAGCAGCTGTTGATAGTATTTATTTTGCTAATATAAAGGATGTTGCTTAAGACCTTCATTTTGTTTTCTTACAGCATTAGCCATCTAACCGAACAAAATGGTCACCCCCTCTTTTACTTACCTACTTTCTACCCCACCCCTCTACCAGATGTTAAATTTTGGGTTTATTGCATAAATATAATCAATCTATACTTTTTGTCTCTGTGCCTCTAGTTTGGTGTAGCTTCTTTTTTCTTTCTAGACTGCTATTTTTTTCTACTGTGGTCGGGTGGGGCGGTGGGATTTACTCATAACATGACATAGTCCTGTGATATGAAAGTTTCTGTGCACTGAGGATTCTTAACTGTCTTTTTTCCAAATCTTGGCACCAGTGTGTATGCCAAGAATGGACACTTTTTTATTATGAGGACCTTACACCTAGTCTTTATTTGTTAATCTGTTCTATAATTTTGGTGTGATTTTGCAAAAATAGGGTCTACCATAATTGGATACTCAGCAAAGCCTGAGAATAAATTCAGCTTCAGCAGTATTACTCTTTTTTATTGTTTATTTTATTTCTCCATTAGGACCTCATTATTTCTTCTGTATAGCAAAATGAATCATCTTAAAATCAATTGTAAGAAGTATAAATAAATTATTTAGTTCATTTCTGCTGCTCTTTACTGAGAGTATTTTTTTTTCTTTTTTAGGAGTTCAACCTGGCAGACTTCTGTATGAAGAGATTTTTATTCTATGGCCTCAGAGCTTGGCGTGAAGGAGGATGGCTTCTGTGAAGAGCTGGCAACACCTCTCCACTTGCAGTACCTGGAGCGGGCCCTGCGGTTAGAACACTTCTTACGAGAAACAGCTACCATCTTCAGCAGAAGCATCTCCAGGTATGTAGTCCAGCCTTCCTAGGCAAACTATCCCTTCTCATTGCTAATCTGTATGCCCTGATATTGAAAGATAAGGAACAGAAAAGTTCTAGAGATGTACATGTTAGGTTGTCAATACCATACCTGCTTACTGCTTTGAAGATTGTACCAAATCTTTCTTACACCTTTTGGGAAGTATATTCTCTTAGACTGGGAGATTTAAAATTTTCCTGTTGCTGATTATCTTTTGCTAATGGTATTGTTCTATGGTATAACTACTTTGTGGGATTGATGGTTGCTGGTAGCTGAACACATTCTTATGTCATTCAGTGAGTTTTATCCTAGAGAATAAAATGAAAAACAGCAGAAATAGATCACTGGAATTACTGCAGATGTCCTTCAAGGATGCAACTGCAGTCCTGACATATGGGTTGTCCTGCCTCAGGCAGCCCTTCGGTCGGCCGGATTCCAAAGTCTGGGTCCGGCGTCGGCTGATGTCACCCTTTCCCCGACGTCAGAGCACCTGGGGTATAAAAACGTCGGCCGACGCCATCTTCTCCAGTCTTTCTTGCCGCGTGGCACCCGAAGCAGAAGCAGTTCGCAAGTGCCGGTCGACCAGCTCCTGTGTTTTCAGCTACTGAAGTCTTCAAAAAAGCTAAGTACCCCGTTGGGGACCTTTTCTTGCCTCAGCCGATGTCAGATAAAAGTGAAAAAGTTAATAATTGTTTAACTTGTGGGAAACAAATACCTCATAAGGATTTCCACTCTTACTGCTTACCCTGCCTAGGCCCAGAACACAACGTCTCGGCCTGTGCAGCTTGTGCCTCTTTCAATAAACGCACTCTTAGGCGTCGGTCAGAGTTTGCACAGGATTATTTTGGGGAAGATTTCTGTTATATCATGCCGTCGGAGCTTCTGACAGCACATTTACCTAAAAAACGGAAAGATAAGGACTGACACCCGCGGTCCTCGGTCTCGGCCGACACCACGCTTAGGCCTACCGCGAGTGTCTCAGTCTCTTCTGAGCCGGTTTCGCAACCACTACAGACTGACGACACCGCTCCACCGGTTACTTCGGTACCGGAGGCCAGCTCGGTGCCGGTTTCTGTTCTCCCCTCTGAGACCGTAGCCCAGGATATCTCTGACACCGTTTCAGTGGATAAGACTACTCCAGCACGTGGGGCTGCCAGGCCTCCAGTGTCTATGTCCATTAAGGCCTACACACGTGCTAAGGCTGCCAAACAGGCTAAGTCTCTCCCTCCAAGATCTGTTTCTCTGGGGTCCACTTCTGGTTCTCAAATTTTAAGTTTAGCTGAGGACCTTATTTCTTTAATTAGGGGTTCACAGCCTCATCCAGATAGAGGCTCTCAGCCGCCTTCTGACAAGAGGCCTAGGGTTGAGCAGGTAGATTCCCAGTAATCCGATGAGGCCTCAGGTGATTCTGCACATTCAGACTACCAGGAGGAGGCCTTCCCGGCCTACGAGGATTCTGATGCGGAGGAATCTATTTCCTCTGCTTCTCCTCTTGAGGAGTTTTCCTTTGGGGAAACGCTTCATTCCATGAGGGAACACTTCAAATGGCAAGGCCAAGAATACTCAGATTCTAGGAAAAGGTTAAGGGAATTCTTAAAGCTACCTCAGCATAGACCCTTAGCTATTCCTCCAGTTTTAAATGTTTTAGATGATGTGTATTTAGAATCTAGTGTTTCCCCTGACTCTCTTCCCCCTGCTCCTGTCAAGCCAGACAGGTACTACAGGGTCCCAGACACACATCAATTTCTGTACAAGGGCCATACTGCTGACCCTGAAACTATTTCTCAGGGGCCTAAAGGGGTTTCCTCCACTACTGCTAAGAACCCACTCCCTTCGGAAAGAGATTCTAGGGCTTTAGAAAGGTGGGGCAAGAAAGTATATACATCTTCCACCCTTTCTATGCGAGCATTAAATTGTCAATTTCATATGATTCAGTATCAGGAATACATGTTGGATGACTTGCAAAAGAAACTGGCTTCCCCTGAACCATTAGATAGAAAGGGGTTACATGAATTGGTTCATAATACTAAGCAGGTTAGCAGCCATTTCCTTCAGTGTGGATATGATGCATTGGAATCTTCATGTAGAGCAGCAATGACAGGTGCGGTCATACGCAGACATGCTTGGTTAAAGGAACAAACATTGCCAGACCATGTGAAAATTAAGCTTTTGGACGCACCACTAGAGAAACATAAGCTATTTGGTGCTACTGCACAAGAGGTTTTAAAGAAAATAGAGGAAAAGGCAAAATCAGTGCAAACAGTCAAAGATTTCCTCCAGGTACAGCCTCCAAGATTCAGCAGGAATTGGCCTTCTAAGCATTGGTCCTTTCCTGACACAGACAAATTTCAAAGAGGCAAAAACAGATGTGGCAGAGGTAGAGGGCAAACTCGAGGCTCCTACAGAGGACGTCAATGGCAGCCACCGAACCAGAGAGGTGGGGCAGGACCTTCCACTGCTCCGCCAGGACAATCTCAATGACTTGACTATGACTCCGCCATCCAGGGCTCAATTAGAAGCACCTTTGGGCGGAAAATTATCTTTATTCTCACAAAATTGGCACAATATTACAAAGGACAAATGGATACTGGAGATAATACACAAAGGATACAGATTCCATTTTCATACACTGCCAACAAGACATGGCAGGCCAAACCTGCCACCAAATCAAAGGGCAGAGGCACTCAAACAAATAACAAACCTACTTCAAATAAGAGCAATAGAAAAGGTTCCTTCTGCAAAACAAGGACAAAGATTTTATTCAAGACTGTTCCTTGTTCCAAGAAAAGAAAACCAATGGAGACCCATTCTGGACTTGCCCGCACTGAATACTTACCTTATTGTGCCAAAATTCAAAATGCTGACTTTACAGCAACTCCTTCCCATGCTGGGCAAGGGGTCTTGGCTGATAACTCTGGACCTCAAGGAGGCATACCTGCATGTCCCAATCAGACAAAGTTGCAGAAGATACCTCAGATTTCTTGCAGGCTCAGAGCATTATCAATTCTCAGCATTGCCCTTTGGCTTATCTACTGCGCCCAGAGTGTTCACGAAATGCCTGGCATCAGTAATTGCACATTGCAGACTTCAGGGGATACAAATATACCCTTACATGGACGACTGCCTTATACAAGCGGACAACCAACAAGCCTTGTTAAAAAACTTGGACTATGTCATTCACCTACTGCAGGCCTTGGGATACACAGTCAATATTCAGAAATCAAGTCTCGTACCATCCCAACAAATACCTTTCCTGGGTGCCACACTGGACACAAAACACCCAGATGGCGTTTCTGACAAAAGAAAGACAAAAACAGTTACCAGAATACTTCAGAAGATTGGCAACACACACCCAGATGACTGCAAGGAAAATCCTGCAGGCCCTGGGTTTCATGGCATCTTGCATTCTTCTGATTCCACATGCAAGGCTGCATATGAGGAAACTACAATGGTATCTAAAAAGTCTATGGTCTCAGCACAGCCACAGCCTGGAAACATTGATCCCACTCATTCCATGCCTTCAAAAGGAATTTCTGTGGTGGGCTCAAGCAAGCCAGATAAACAAAGGTATGCCTTTCAGCAAGCCTCATACAAGTCAAACCATAACAACAGACGCCTCAGACCATGGATGGGAGGTGCACATGGAGGGCAGATGCATTCAAGGACAATGGACACAAAAAGAAAAGCACCTGCATATCAACCAAAAAGAAATGCTGGCAGTAATACATGCAATCAAGGCCTTCAAAAAGTTCATGCATCAGGGCCATCTACTAATAAAGACAGACAATACCACAGTTATGTGGTACATAAACAAGCAAGGAGGTACCCATTCCTACCCTCTTTGCAGATTGGCAATGAATCTCTGGGATATTTCCCTACAATTGAAAATAGAGCTACAATCCCAGTTTGTACCAGGGAAGGACAATGTTCTGGCGGACAGCCTAAGCAGAAACATCATGGATCCACACGAATGGATGTTGCATCCAGACATTTTCTTACAAATAGCTCAAGCATGGGGAAGGCTGGATATAGATCTTTTTGCCTCCCACTTCAATCACCATCTGAAAAAGTTTTGCACAAGGACATACCATCCTCAAGCATGGAAGGTGGACGCTCTCTCCTTCAGTTGGAACTCTCTAACACTATATGCCTTCCCACCTCTTCCTTTGATGACCAAGGTGTTACTAAAGATCAAGACAGAGCAACCGAAAGTCATACTGATAGCTCCAGACTGGCCAAGACAACACTGGTACCCACTGCTACGGAGTTTGACACACACCAATCCGTGGCTCCTTCCTCAATGGCCACTTCTTCTACACAGCACAATTACAGGACACTACACCTCAGCTTGAAAACATCGAAGCTGACAGCTTGGAAGATTCCATGACTATTACTCAGGATACACTTTCCAAAAGGGTAAAAGATATCATCCTGGAGGCGCGCAGACCTTCCACTAGAAAAACATACTCAGCAAAATGGAAGAGATTTCTTATCTGGAACAGCAAAAAGGGTCAAGACCCATCAGTGATGAGCATTCCGCAGATCCTGGAATACTTGGCTGAAATGCTCCACAATGGCCTTTCATATTCTTCCATAAAAATACATGCTTTAGCAATATCTGCCAAATATAACACTGATCCGCCTGTATTTTCTCACCCATTGCTAAGACAGTTTCTAAGAGGTATAAAGAACATCAACCCTCCAAGGAAACCACCAGTGCCTGCATGGGACCTCAACTTCATGCTGGAAAAATTAACTCTTCCTCCCTTTGAACCAGCAGCATCTTCAGAGTTGCAATTTCTGTCTTGGAAAACAGCCTTCCTTCTGGCAGTAACCTCAGCAAGAAGAGTCTCTGAGCTACAGGCCCTTATGGCAATACAACCATTTCTCATTTTTCACCAGGACAGTTTCTTTGAGAACCAATCCGTCATTCATGCCAAAGGTGGTATCCAGGGTGTCCCTGAATCAAGCTATTCACCTGCCTACCTTCTTTCCCAATCCTCAAAATAAAGGAGAGAGACTTCTGCACACCTTGGACATACACAGACAGTTGCGCTACTACTTGGACAGAACAAAGTCTTTCAGAAAATCTGACCAGCTTTTTGTAGCTTTTGCTGCTGGATTGCAGGGAAAAGCAATTTCCAAACAGACAATTTCTAAATGGATTGGAAATTGCATTCGATTCTGCTACTCTTTTCATGGAAAAACTGTGCCAGCTGACATCAGGCCACATTCCACCAGAGCTACAGCCACCTCCACAGCCTTTTTAAGAGGAGTGGCAACAAAGGACATTTTAGAAGCTGCTACATGGAGCTCCGTGCATACATTTTCCAAACATTACAACCTGCCTTTATACTCCAGATCCAGAGCAGGGTTTGCCTCTGCAGTCCTGCAGGGCATTTTAGCTACACCATCTTTGTCTTAGTGCCTACCACCCCCAGGTTGGCTATGGTATTCAACCCATATGTCAGGACTGCAGTTGCATCCTTGAAGGACACAGTACAGTTTTGTACCTACCATAAATGTAGATGTCCGACAGGTATGCAACTGCAGTCAGGTTTTCCCTCCCACCTACCCCTCTGTGGTATACTTTTGGGTTTCTACCCCTCATTTTAGCTACCTGGGGTAATCTTTTATGGTGTATTTGTTTTTATGCTGTTGTACTTGTCTGGAATTTTTCTCTATTTTTCAAAATTTAGCCTTCCTTAGAGGGCACCTGGCATCTGGGGCAAGAAACACTGAAGAAGATGGCGTCGGCTGACGTTTTTATACCCCAGGCGCTGACGCCGGGAAAGGGCAACATCAGCCGACACCGGACCCAGACTTTGGAATCCGGCCGACCGAAGGGCTGCCTGAGGCAGGACAACCCATATGTCAGGACTGCAGTTGCATACCTATCGGACATCTACATTTATGGTAGGTACAAAACTGTACTTTTTGCTGAAACATGTTTTGTCCTTTTTTTTTTTCTTCATCTTCCTGAACTCCATATAGTAAATTTCTGCCATCCATGAGAGAAATTATGATTTTCTCTAAACCAGAGAACCTACCAATTAAAACCTGCAGGAAACAAAAAATATACATTTAATCATATTCCATCTCCTGAGCTTTCTTTTAAACTTGTATTGAAACATAAGTTGGTATAATACTCCAGGCACTTCAACAAACTGACTTCTAGAGGACAAAAGGATTTTGAGACACGCAAGTTACACTGGTATATCATTTCACAGTTTTTTTTTCAGTGGGAAAGCTTTGTTTATTATTTAAAGCAACACTTTCAAGGTAAAACTAAAATGTATGCAAACATATTTTTCAGTTTAATTCACAGTTAATTCCCAGTGGTTTTAAAGTTTGATATTTCAAAACATAAACTGATTCCTATTGTAGAATTTTGTATTTAATATTAATTCAGTGCATAACCTCTCAAACTCTTATAGCAAGAAATCTGGACAAAGGAATAAATAAAAGTGGGACAAAGACCCAAAAATAGGGACATGTTTTAAATATTAGTGTTACAAACTTAGAAAGTTGATAGAATAACAGGTTTTGCATTACCATTAATTTTCTGAAGGATATGAAGTCTGAACCTCAAAGGTCTGTCATTATTTTTGAACTTCAATCTTTTATGATTTACCACTAATTTGCCAGAAAGTCACAATTTTGTGAACAGACCAAACATATCAGGCCAAAATCTGGACAGTTTGCGAAACTGTACAGTTGAGAGGTGTAATACAGTGATGTTCATCATATTGATCTCTGCTGCAGTAACTTTAACTATTAGGGTTATAACCTGCCAAGAATCTAACAGATGGCCAGCTTCCAAAACTTCAGGATACCCATGTGCCCAACTGCCAGGCAACTTAAGCTGAGCTGTCTAAAGGACAAGTTTGGGCATGACGTCCTTCAGAGCTTTACAGCCACAGAAAAGTACACTGCTCTGAGGCTTTCAAGGATCTAAGGTTGGCTTGTGCTTTCCTTTACTGGGCAGATAGGTCCCTTTAGGGGAAAAAAAACTTCAATTTTCTTGATTTTTGTTGATGTTTTATTACTTTCCTCTTCAGGAAAGTTATTTTAAAGCTAAGAGTGTAGTGTTTTAACAGACTGCTTTGACACTGTAACATGCTTTAAATGGAGCTCTCTTTTTTATTTCATTTTAAAAGTTGTGTAAAGTAACTGAAAACACTTTTTTGAGAGATTGTATTTATTTTACTTTTGTGGGGCTGGCATAGTGTTTTAAATTGCTTTTTGATGTGTTTTTCTATCAAAAGTAACTTTTGTGTATTGGTAGTGTTTACCAGCAATTGTTGATCCTCTTCCCTGGGAAGGAGGCACCATTTTCGGCTTGACCATGGAACCTATTATTGGTATCATGATTCTTCCACCCACAATAATAAAAAAAAAATAGGCAAACAGCTTTTGCCACTGCAGCAGGCTAGCAGTTTGCCTCATCTGCAGGTGAATGACTGTGCTCTGGCCATTTGTTTTACCTGAGACCACTCATCTTTTATCCCAGATCCCTATGGTGTAGCATCTACAGCCACTATGGACTGGGAGTTAGCCATGACCAAGGTAACTGTTGGGGTTCCCTCAGTGGACAAGGGCGAGACACTCTTGTCTGTCCTGAGAGAGTAAAAATTAAAGGCTTTCCTGTTGTGTTAGAATGCTGTGCCCATTCCAGGGGAAGCTGCTGCCGCTGCTGCCATTAGTGACGCAGTTGGCCCCATTTTTCCAATCAAAAAGAAACAGAAAATCAAGCATTTATCTACTCCTCCTCAATTTTCTTTGGTAGGAGTAGTTTACTGGGTCTGGTTTAAGGCTTAATCCAAGCTATTGATCATTTTTGTAAAGTGGTTTCTGGTAAAAGAAAGAAGGATTCCTCTTTTCCTGAAGAGATTCCGAATTCTGAATCTGAACAAGAAGATTCAGAGATGGATGCAGTGTTATTTTTCTTTAGATTTCTAATTCAGACTCAGAGGAGAGCTCAATTTCTGATTCTCCCTATGGAAGTTTCTTTCTCTGAAACTATTGCTGGAATGTTGCCAGTGTTTTCTGTGGGAGAACACAGATTTCTCAATCCCTCAGAAAATACTGAGTTGTTACAGAAGGAATTTCCAGAACCTACACCCATTCCTCCTTTTCTGTCTGTTTTAGAGGATGTATGTGTTATTGCCTGCTGCCGCTAAAAAAGCAGATATGAGAAGTAAAATTCCTCAGTGTTCTAAATGTTGTACACTATTCCCAAACATGACCAGCAATTATAGCTTTAGTTGATTCCACTGCTATTAAGCACTTAGTTAATTCTGATCCTACTCTTTTTGATAAGGATGGGAAATTATTGATGGGAATGGGAAAAAGTGTCTACTTCTCCAAGCTTGATTTTCAGAATTTTGAATCACCAGACTTATGTTAAAGTTTGATGTCCTTCTATTCCTATGTTGCAGTATTCTTAGTGTGGGGTTTCCCACCTCAGGCAGCCCGAATGTCAGCTCCTATACAAAAGCTTAAGCCTGATTACTGTAGGTGCGTGGGATGTCACATGTAGGGCCATAAACCAGGGACCTTAAATGTGACGTCCCCACACAAAGACCTCAGAACTTTTCAACCGCAGACTACGTCACATTGATCACTTCGCTCCTACACTCGAAGACTTCTAAACGCTAATTACCCCACTGCGGAAACTTTTCTGTATCCTTTTGCTTGAGCTTGCCTAGCTGTATTTAGTATTAGCCGATGTCAACTAAGAAGGACGAATGCTGTTGTGGGCATCAGATACCGCATAAAGATATGTACAACTGTTGCGTCTTTTGTCTAGGGAAAGAACACTCTCATACTGCTCATTCCATTTGCCATTCTTTTGTACCGAAGACCCTCTATAGCCATCTAGCTGCACTAAACTTATATTTAGAGAACCAACATCTCAAAAAAACTTGTGCTTAGGATGGAGCCTGAATCAGCCGTTCCAACTGAACCAACACGGAAAAAAGCCAAAGTTTCCAGGCCTACCTCCATTGCCTTTCCACCATCGGATGTCCCGTCAACTTCCAGTCTAGGGTTTGAGGGATGTCCGACAGAACCGACTACTTCGACTGCTCTCACCGAAGAAGCTGCTTCAGAAGTAACGGCCGGCTCGTCCACGGAGATAGCCCAGACGTCGGTCCCTACCGAGGTCGAGGGGGAACCAGAATCAGTTGGACAGCCTTCGGAGACGTCAATTCCTGAGACTCAGGCCTCTGATCCTAGGCCTTCTCCCAGACTTATGCATACTAAACGAAAACAAAAAATAAGCATTTGACTCCTACCCCTGAAGGAGTTCCAGATTGGCAATCATTTGCTAACTCTTTGATGCAGGCCTTTATGGCTGTCGGGCCCAAAGCCTCCTTCACCCTCCACTATCCCCTGTGCTCAGCCGTAGGTCTGCCTCTGCCATTTCTCTCCCCTTACAGACTACCCAAGAAGGAGAGGAGGGACTAGAGCCTTATTACTCTTTTTCTGAGGAGTCCATCTCTTATCCATCCCAGATTGTCTCTCCTTTGAAATACTATTCCCCAGACGAGGACTCTATTGAAGGGGATTCCCCAACAGAGGACATTACCTTTGGTGAAACTATAACTAAGATGAAAGAGTACTTCAGATGGGATACTATCCAGATGACTGACACTCAGTGGAGGTATTTTGAACTCCTTCAAGTGGAGTCTCCCTCCCCATCAGCCATCTCACCTGTCTTACCTGCCTATCTGGATGCTTTTACCTCTGCATCCAAGAATCCTGACTCTCAACCACCTGCACCTAAAAAAACAGACAAGTTTTATAAGGTACCTGATGAGCAAAAATTCTTAGTTAAATCTCCCTTGGCATACCCTGCAGATGTCCTTCAAGGATGCATCTGCAGTCCTTACAAATGGGTTGTCCTGTCGTCAGGCAGCCCTTCGGTCGGCCGGATTACAAAGTCTGGGTCTGGCCTCGGCTGGTGTCGCACTTCACCCGACGTCATAGCTGCAGTTCTTCAGGTATAAAGGCATCAGCCGACGCCATTTTCCTCAGTCTTTCTTGCCGCGTGGCGCCCGAAGCAGAAGCTGTTCGCAAGTGCCGGTCGGTCAGAACCAGAGATTACTACTACTGAATACTACTACGAAGACTTCTAAAAAGCTAAGTACCCCGTTGGGGACTCTTTCTTGCCTCAGCCGATGTCAGAAAAAGTGAATAACTGTTTAACTTGTGGGAAACAAATACCTCATAAAGATTTCCACTCTTACTGCTTACCTTGTCTAGGCCCAGACCACGACGTCGCAGCTTGTCTAGCCTGTGCTTCTTTTAACCGGCGGACGCTTAGACGTCGGTCGGAATTTGCTGAGGAGTTTTTCGGCTCCGATTTTGCTTATATTATGCCGTCGGATCCTCCGACTTCACAAATATCTAAAAAACGCAAGGAAAGGACCGACACTCGCGGTCCGCGGTTTCGGCCGAAACCATGGTTAAGCCAACCGCGAGTGTCTTGGTTTCGGCTGAAACCGAGCAAGCGGTTCTTCCTTCAGCCGAAAACATTCCTTCTACCGAGGCCTCTTCCAACCTCGTGGAATCGGCTTCTGAAATCCCACCTGCTGTTGCAGTTTCTCAGGAATTATCAGACACTATTCCCTTGGATATTTCAACCCCTGCACGTGGAGCTGCTAGACCACCGGCAGCCATGTCCATTAAGGCCTTTGCCAGGGCTAAAGCAGCTAAAGCTACTAAATCTGTGCCTGCTAAGCCCCCCTCTCACAGGCCTAGCTCTAGTTCACAAATGCTTAGTTTAGCAGAGGATCTCATTTCTTTAATCCGAGGATCCCAACCTCAACCAGACAGGGCCTCTCACCCACCTCCAGAGAAGAGGCCTAGAGCAGAGCCCCCTGAGCCAGTGTCTACTGATGATTCCTCTGATGAATCAAACGATACAGACCCTCCAGAGGCTCCTTCTCTTATGAAGACTCTGATGCTGAAGAGTCCATCCCTTCTGCCTCTCCGCCTGAGGAATTTTCTTTTGGGGAAACCTTGCATGCTATGAGGGAACAATTTCAGTGGCAGGGCCAGGATTTTTCAGATTCCAGAAAAAGGCTTAGAACTTTTCTGCATTTACCACAACATAGGCCTTTAGCCATACCTCCAGTTCTTTCTTGTAGATGATGCATTTAATGATGCTTGTACTGCTCCTGATTCTCTGCCTCCGGCCCCTGTTAAGCCCGATAGATACTACAGGGTCCCGGACACACATTACCACTTGTGTAAGGCTCCCTTTGCAGATCCAGAGACTATCTCCCAAGGACCTAAGGCTGTAGCAGCCACCTCTGCCAAAAACCTCCTCTGAAAGGGAATCCAGATCCTTAGAGAGATGGGGTAAAAAAGTTTACACTTCTGCTACTCTTTCAGCTAGGGCCTTGAACTGTCAATTTCACATGATGCAGTATCAAGAATTTTTGCTAGACCAGTTAACCAAAAAAGTGTCCTCAGATGAAACAGTAGACAAAAAATGTGCAGGAAATGGTACATAACATTCAACAAGTCAGTAACCATTCCTTAAAATGCGGCTATGATGCACTGGAGGCTTCCTTTAGATCAGCCATGACTGGCACAGTCATCAGAAGGCATGCATGGTTAAAAGAACAGGCCTTACCAGACCATGTCAAATCAAAACTATTAGATGCTCCTATGGATAAGATCAATTTGTTTGGCTCTCCTGCACAACAAGTGCTGAAGAAGATGGAAGAGAAGGCAAAATCTGTCCAAACAGTGAAAGATTTCTTACAGGTCCAACCTCCGAGGTTTAGCAGGAATTGGCCCTCCAAGAATTGGTCCTTTCCAGACTCCTCCAGAACTCAGAGAGGCAGGAATAGGCGTTCAAGAGGCAGAAACCAATCCAGGGGTGCCTACAGAGGACGCCAGTGGCAGGGCAACAACCAGCGAGGAACAGCCACAGACACAGCCACCACCACAACTACAGGTCAATCACAGTGACTTGGCTCTGGCACCGCCTACCAGGGAACAACTACAAGCACCCTTAGGTGGAAGCTAGCCTTATTTACAACAAACTGGCATTACATCACAAGAGACAAGTGGATTTTACAGACAATAGACCAAGGTTACAGGTTTCACTTCCATACTCTACCAGAGAAGAGAGGAATGCCAAACCTACCTCCAAATCAAAAGACAGAAGCTCTAAAACAAATATCCCAATTATTAAGGATGAGAGCTGTAGAAAAGGTACCATCAATGGAGCAAGGAAAGGGATTTTACTCCAGACTCTTCCTGGTACCAAGAAAAGAGAGCAAATGGAGACCTATTCTCGACCTGTCCGCATTAAACACATTCCTCATTGTTCCAAAATTCAAAATGCTGACCCTACAGCAGCTTCTTCCCATGCTGGGCAAGGAGTCTTGGCTGGTGACTCTAGATCTCAAGGAGGCATACCTGCACGTCCCCATACGACCAAACTGCAGAAGATACCTCAGATTTCTTGCAGGATCAGAGCATTATCAATTCTCAGCATTGCCCTTTGGCTTATCTACTGCGCCCAGAGTGTTCACGAAATGCCTGGCATCAGTAATTGCTCATTGCAGGCTTCAGGGAATCCAAATCTACCCCTACCTGGACGACTGCCTGATAGAAGCGGACAACAAAAACAAGCTAGCAGAAGACTTACAAAGGGTCATTTACCTGCTACAAGCCCTGGGATACACAGTCAATATAAAAAGTCAAGACTGATACCATCCCAGAGAATAACCTTTTTGGGTACAGAGTTGGACACATCAAAGCAAATGGCATTCCTAACAGTAGAAAAACAGGAGCAGCTACCTCTCTACTTCTTGGCTTTAACAAAGCAGAACCATCTGACAGCAAGAAAAGTACTGCAAGCCTTGGGCTTCATGGCATCCTGCATAATATTGGTTCCTCATGCCAGACTGCATATGAGAAAACTACAGTGGTACCTAAGGAATTTATGGTCTCAACACAAGCACAGCTTAGAAACCCAGATTCCCATTATTCCATGCCTGAAGCAAGAATTCCTATGGTGGGCTCAGGCTTGTCAATCAAACACTGGATTGCCCTTCCACAGTACTCAACCAAGCCAGACCATCACGACAGATGCCTCAGACCTCGGTTGGGGGGCACACATGCTGGACAAGTGCATACAAGGCTTATGGACTCAAGACCAGCTGCACCTACACATAAATCTAAAGGAAATGCTGGCAGTAAAACTGGCAATTCAGGCATTCAGACCATTCCTCCAACAAGGTCTATTGATGATAAGGACAGACAACACCACAGTTATGTGGTACATCAACAAACAGGGAGGCACACATTCGTATCCTCTTTGCCGGATGGCACTGGACCTCTGGAATGTGGCCATGAGCTACAACATTCAGTTAAAAGCAATTTTTGTACCAGGAAAAGAAAACATTCTAGCGGACATATTAAGCAGGACTACCACGGATGCCCACGAATGGATGCTGCATCCGGACATCTTCAAAACCATTACAAGAAAATGGGGCTCCCAGAAATAGACTTATTTGCATCCCCACAATCACCAACTAAAGAAATTCTGCACAAGGACGTACCACCAACTTGCTTGGAAGGTGGACTCCTATCCTTCAGTTGGAAAACCTGACAGCATATGCATTCCCACCACTTCCTTTGATGCACAAGGTGCTATTGAAGATCAAAGAGGACTGTCCAAGGATCATTCTGATAGCTCCAGACTGGCCAAGGCAACATTGGTACCCATTACTGAGGAGCATGTCTCGGGAACAAATATGGCCACTACCCTGGTTCCCTTGCTGTTAACACAGAACAACTACAACAATCTGCATCCAAACCTGAAAACTCTGCAGCTGACTGCCTGGAACATTGCATAAGACCAATTAACTCAAATTTATCCCAAAGGGTTAAAGACATTATCCTTGAGTCTCGCAGACCCTCAACAAGAAAAAATTATTCAGCAAAATGGAAAAGATATCTCATTTGGAGTACTGCAAAAGGAGAAGATGTGTCACTGGTAAACATACCCAACATCCTGGAATACTTGGCAGAGCTCTTCCACACAGGCCTGTCCTATTCCTCCATCAAGATTCATGCATCAGCTATTTCAGCAAAATACGACTTGGATCCTCCTGTCTTCTCACACCCTCTGCTCAGACAGTTTCTGAGAGGAATTAAAAATGTAAAGCCTCCTAGGAAGCCACCATTACCAGCATGGGACTTGAACTTTGTGCTAGAAAAATTGACACTTCCTCCCTTCGAACCAGCAGCAACAGCAGAATTGCAATACTTATCATGGAAGACTGCTTTCCTGCTGGCAATCACTTCAGCAAGAAGGGTATCTGAACTTCAGGCAATAATGGCAGTACAACCCTTCCTGATCTTCCATCAAGATAGAGTGTCCATGAGAACAAATCCTTCCTTTATGCCTAAGGTGGTCTCCAGAGTTTCTTTAAATCAGGCTATCCACCTACCTACATTCTTCCCCAACCCACAGAACAGGGGAGAAAGACTGCTGCATACCTTGGATGTACATAGACAATTACGCTACTACCTGGACAGGACCAAGGGTAATAGAAAAACTGACCAGCTACTAGTAGCATATGCAACAGGAAGGGAAGGAAAAGCAATTTCAAAACAGACAATCTCCAAGTGGATAGGAAATTGCATTAGATTTTGTTACTCCTACCATGGAAAGAAAACTCCAGAGAACATCAGGCCTCACTCTACAAGGGCTACAGCCACTACCACAGCCTTCTTACGAGGAGTGGCTACCAAGGACATTTTAGAGGCTGCTACTTGGAGCTCCGTGCATACATTTGCCAAGCATTATAATTTACCATTATACTCTAGATCCCGAGCAGGTTTTGCCACTGCTGTTTTGCAAGGGATCCTAACTACACCATAACTTTATTTTTCCACCTCCCCCCAGTTTGGCTATGGTATTCTACCCATTTGTAAGGACTGCAGATGCATCCTTGAAGGACATAGTGCAGTTTTGTACCTACCATAAATGTAGATGTCCGATAGGAATGCATCTGCAGTCAGGATTACCCACCCGCCTTCCCCTCTGTGGTGCTCCTAGGGTATTTGCCCATCTTATAGCTAGCTGGGGGAATCTATTATGGTGTATTTGTTTGTATATATGTACATACATGCTTATTTTTTGTGTTTGCTCTCTACTATTTGGAATCATTGGCATTTATCCAAATTTAGCCTTCCAAGAGGGCACCTGGCATCTGGGGCAAGAAACACTGAGGAAAATGGCGTCGGCTGATGCCTTTATACTCGAAGAACTGCAGCTATGACGTCGGGTGAAGTGCGACACCAGCCGAGGCCAGACCCAGACTTTGGAATCCGGCCAACCGAAGGGCTGCCTGACGACAGGACAACCCATTTGTAAGGACTGCAGATGCATTCCTATCGGACATCTACATTTATGGTAGGTACAAAACTGTACTTTATTGCTGTCTCTCCAGACAAGCAATCTAGACTTATTCCCTCTGCATCTCTTCTGCCTACTGATAAAGACACCAAAAGCATGGACAGGATTGGGGAAAAAAAATGTACACCTCCTCCACCCTGGCTTTCTGTGCTGTCACTTACCAGACACACATGGTAAAATATGCCCTGGACCTTGTTTCACAAGCCTCCAATCTCCTGTCTCCATACCTGACTGCCCTACTAAGTCTGATATAACATCTAAACTGTCTCTGGCTTCACAGGTAGCCAGACACACCTTTTGGTGCAGCTATGATGCAGCAGAGGCCTTTGCTAGGTCAGCAGCTTCTGCTTTTGTCCTCCGCAGATATTCTTGGCTTCGCCTACAACCTCTTCCTGAAGACTTCAAAACTAAAATTATGAACACCCTATTAGACCATAACCTTTTGTTTGGTAAACAATCTGCAGAACTTTGTAAAAACCTGCAGGAGAAAAGCAAAGAGCTGCAGGACATCAAGCATTTGCGTGTGTCCCGTATTCCTAATTATTACTGGAACTACCCTGCTAGGACTTCATTTGTCAGGAGAACCACTTCCTCTGGCACCCCCTCCTCCACCAGGCACAGGAGAGGTACCAGAAGGCAAATCTACTCCAGACCTGTTACCTCTCAGCCAACTCCTAGACGGCCATTCCAGGATAGAAATGCACCCAACAATGCGTGACTGCCTTGCCCATTTGCCTTTGTCAGCCCGCTTAACCCACTATTTACCATTTTGGAAAACCATCACTTCAGACCAATGGGTACTGACTATCATTCAAAATGGATACTTCCTTTCTTGGAGGGAAAAGCCCATCCCAAGGCCCATTCCCCTTCCACCCAAAAATCAAATCAACCTCCTGCCACAAATTCTTCAAGACCTCCAAAAACACCCCCAGAACAGACAATTGCACATTTTCTGTACCAAGGGTCACTCCCCACTTGCCTGGAAAGTAAATGCCTTCAGCATTCCATGGAAGGGACTGTTTATGTATGCTTCCCCCTTCCCTCTGATCCAGAAGGTCCTACTGAAAATCAGGAAGGACAAACCAAAAATCTTGCTGGTGACCCCCTACTGGCCAAGGTAACACTGGTTCGCCCTACTTCACTCACTAGCCAAGGGCAATCACCACAAGTTACCCCACAAGGTGGACGTTCTCACACAGCAAAAGGGAACCCTAATCAATCCTCACCTACAAATGTTAGCACTAACACTCTGGGTGATAAACTTCTAATCCCTTTTAGACACCACTACTCAGAGGATGTGCTTACAGTCCTGACGGAGGCCAGGAAACCCACTACTAGAAAATCATGCTTATCAAAATGGGAGAGATTCTCCAAGTGGTGTCTACATAAAGACAGGGACTCCAGCTAAGCAGACCCTTCCCTAGTCCTTGCTTATGTGTGTGAACTCATTAAGGATGGCCTGTCTTACTCCTCAGTGAAAGTGCCCTTTTCAGCCATTTCTGCCTGCCTGCCTCTTGATCCCAATTTGCTATCCAGGCTAGATGTTAAACTTTTCCTGAGAGGGGTCTTACACATCAGACCACCTAGAAAACCCATCCCACCACCCTGGGACCTACATTTTGTCCTGGAAAAACTAACACTGGCCCCCTTTGAGCCAGCTAGCAATGCTACTTTACAGTTGTGTACATGGAAGACTGCACTGTGGGTGGCCATCACTTCTGCTAGGAGAGTGTCAGAGTTACAGGCTCTCAAGGCCTGCCCCCTTACACAACCTTCCACAAGGACAGAGTGACCTTATGCACTAACCCTTCCTTCATGCCCAAAGTGGAAAACTAACTGTCCTTAAGTCAGTCTATTCACTTGCCTACCTTCTTCCCCTCTCCAACTAACAATAGTGAGAGGATTCTCCATTCCCTGGATGTACACAGACAACTGAGATTCTAACTAGACAAAACTATGTCCCAACTGTTTGTCTCCTTCCACCCCAGGGCTATGGGCAAGGCAGTTTCCAAACAAACTATTTCATGCTGGATCAGAAAATCCATTTTTTTCTGCTACTCACATCATGGCAAGCACTTACCCCATGGGGTGAGAGCTCACTCCACCAGAGGCATGGCTACTTCCTAAGCCTTCCTCAAAGGGCTAGACACAGCTTCTATTATGGAAGCTGCCGCCAGGTCCACTGTTCACACCTTTACCAAACATTACAAGCTGGATCAAGTGTCCAGAGCCAGAGCAGGCTTTGCTAGAGCAATCCTGCAGGGGTTTCTGGAATCTTAAACGTCTACCTCCATCCTTCCCTCTAACTACGTTGTGGTACTCTCCCACACTAAGAATACTGCAACATAGGAATAGAAGGACATAAAATAGTTGTGTAAAATCTTACCATAACCGTAGATGTCCTTGTCTTCCATGTTGCAGTATTCCTTCCCATCCCCTCATCCCCCTGGATTAAGTTTGGACTATTGACATAGCATTTAGGTACATGGAAGCTCTACCCTTCACTAAGAGCAACTAGCCATCATATGACACTTGACACTTCTGGCTGACAATCACTTACTACTCTCTTTGGGACTGTCTGTCTAGCCTTCATGTTCTGAGGTCTGTGCATGCAGATGTCACATTTAAGGTCCCTGGTTTATGGCCCTACATGTGACATCCCACGCAGCTACAGCAACCAGGCTTAAGCTTTTGTATAGGAACCGACGTTCAGGTTGCCTGAGGTGGTAAATCCCACACTAAGAATACTGTAACATGGAAGAGAAAGGACATCCATGGTTATGGTAAGATTTTACACAACTATTCTTTCTGACAAATTGTAAAAGTATAAAGTATGATGTTCTTCGTGTTTCACTGTTGCAGTCATCTTCTGTGGGTTATCCCTGCTGTGGTAGCCCTCGGCCAGCCCGAATACCAGAGTCAATGTTTTTACTGGGTCGGTTGCTGTAGCGTGCTGTCTGATGTCAGGTCGTCAGTGTTATAAAGGAAGGCAGCCGGCACCATTACACCACTCTTTCTTGCTGTGGAGCCCATAGCAGAAGCAGTTCGCAAGTGTGCTGGTCTGTCACTACCAGAGTTTGAATTACAGCTGAAAACCTCTAAAGCTAAGTACCCTGTTGGGAATCCTTTTTTCTTGCACTAACCGATGTCCAAAAAAGTTAACAATTGTCTCGGCTGTGGAAAGCAGGTCCCACACTGAGACTTCCATTCATACTGCATCACTTGTTTAGGCCCAGACCACGAGGTCCCTCGTTGCTGGTTCTGTGCCTCTTTAACACAAGAACTATTCATCGTAGAGTTCTTATTGTAGACAGGTATTTTCATCTTCCTTCTTCACATTCCGAAATGACGTCCGTCAGCCAACAATCCATGGACATTCAGAAAAAATGTAGAGGTAAAGATAGAGACAGATCACACAAGCTAAGCCTTCCAATGACTCTTTCGCTAAGCACGTTTTCAGTTCTCCGAAATTCAGTGAGGTGCTTTCACAGCCCCTGATGCCGATACGATATCTACGCAGGCCTCTACCGAGACCCTTTCAGAGTCCAGTATGTCGCAGAAATCTTCATCTTCCGAGCCTTCGGTTGTCTCTGCCTTGGTTGGGTCCGGAGCTGCGACGCAGGCACTGGCTTCTGAGGAGGCCTTTCACACTACCGAATCTAGACAAAAAAAATGACGTCTTCTCATCCCACTACAGTTTCTCTCAGATCAATGGATACTATTAGCCTAGAAGCCAGGCCACTCCTAGAAAATCTACCTCTAGCCACCATCTTACCTAAGCTCAAATGCTTAAAATGGTGGACGATCTTATCTACCTTATCAGGGGCAGTCACGCCACAACTTCTAAAAGGAAAAGACACCCTTCTCCTGAAATACTGACAGAGCAGGATTCTGAGGAATCTGATTATTCAGATTTTGAAGAGGAACAACAACCTATGACTGCTTATGAGGAATCATATGTAGAGGAATCCATTCCTTCTGCCTTCCCACCAGAAGATCTTTCCTTTGGGGAAACCCTTCACACCCTCAGGAAAGATATTCACTGGGAATTCCAGTACTTCCCTCAGTCTAAGAAAAGACTAAGAGAGTTTCTAGACCTGCCCCAACACAGACCCTTGGCCATCCCCCGTATCTAAGAGGTGGTGGATGATGCTTTCCATGAATCCAGCTTAGCCCCTGATACCCTACTTCCTGTTCCCAATAAACCTGATAGGTATTACATGGCTCCTGATTCTCACAGATACCTATACAGAAACCCTGTTGCAGACCCAGAGGTCATTATATAGGGACCTAAAGGAGCTAAGGCTAGTTCTGCTAAGAATCCTATTCCTTCTGGCAAGGATTGCAGAGCTTTGGACAGATGGGATAAAAAAGTATACACCTCTGCAACCTTGGCTATTAGAGCACTCAGCTGTCAGTTCCATATTTTAAAATATCAACAGCACACTTTGGAACTAGTAAAGCAAAGGATTTCAACCTTTCATAACTGTGCCAATTTGAAAGCGTTAGCAGATTTACTGCACTCTACTTGTCAGGTGGCCAAGCACTCATTACACTGTGGATATGACTCTCTAGAAGCCTCAAGCAGGGCAGCAGTGTCAGGCTCTATCATTAGGAGACATGCATGGCTGAAGGAACAACCTCTCCCTGACCATGTCAAGTCTAAATTAATTGATGCACCCTTGGATAAGGACCGCTTGATTGGAGTAAAAGCAGAATAGGTGCTTAAAAAGATGGAAGGCAAAGCAAAATCTATGCAAACAATAAAAGATTTCTTTCAGGTTCAACCTCCTAGGTTCAGCAGGAATTTTCCCTTTAAGCACTGGTCCTTTCCTGCACCTAGCAGACAGGGACAAGGTAAGCCCCACAGGGACAGACCACCCAGACCCCTCTTCCAGGGACAGCAGAGAACCAAACATTGGACCACCTCTGCCCCAAAGGCAGGGAGTTCAAAGCCATCCTTCTGTGGCAAAAACTCTCAATGACTCCCTCTTCCCCCCTTTGCCCTCCTATCACTCACCAAAAGCTAGGAGGAAGGCTGTCCCTCTGCAAAGAAAATTGGCTCTCTGTTACAGAGGACCTATGGGTCTTAAAGATAATTTTTCAGGGATACAAATTCTCTTTCAGCGAACTCTCAATTTCAAGAGGGTGCCCAGACTTACCTCCAAATCAGTGAGCAGAGACACTGAAACAAGTCCAAACTCTCATATCACAAGGGGCCTTAGAACCTGTCCCCTCAGACCAAACCGGCAAAGGCTTTTATTCCAGACTATTCCTTGTTCCCAGAAAAGAGGGCACTTGGCACCCCATCCTAGATCTATCCATTCTGAACACCTCTCTGATGGTCCCCGAATTCATAATGCTAACTTTGCAGCAGCTGCTGCCTGTGCTGACAAAAAATGTCTGGTTAGTGACCCTAGACCTAAAAGATGCCTTCATCCACATCCCCATAAGGGAATCCTGCAGGAAATTCCTGTGCTTCAGAGCAGGCTCGCAACACTTTCAGTTCTCTGCAATACCCTTTGGCTTATCTTCTGCTCCCAGGGTATTCACCAAATGCTTAGCCCCAGCCAAAGCATTTTTCAGACAGAGAAATATACAGATATAGCCGTATCTGGATGACCGCCTCATTCAGGCAGAGTGCAAAGAACAGCTGCTCCAGGACCTCCTCTTTGTCAAAACCCTCCTAACCTCCTTAGGGTTCACCATCAATGAGAGGAAATCAAAGCAAACACCCTCCAGGAAAATCATTTTCTTGGGAGCACTGCTGGACACAGCATCCCAAATGGCCTTCCTATCCCCAGAAAAGTAGAGCTTCCTGCCTCTCTACACAGCTGGCCTCCAGAAGTCACCTCACTGTGAAGAAGCTCCTGCAAGCCTTGGGGTACATGGCATCTTGCATCCTTCTAATTCCTCTGGTCAGGCTTCACATGAGAAGACTTCAGTGGTGTCATCAGTCTCAGCCTCTAGAGACCTTTCTCCCTCTGATCCCCTGTGTAAGGGCCGAGTTTCTCTGGTGGGCAGGGGCCTGTGCCAAGAACAAGGGTCTTCCCTTCATCCTCTGCCCAACCAGTCTGACCATTACCACCGACGCCTCAGACATAGCCTGGGGCGCTCACCTAGAAGGCAGGTGCACCCAAGGTCTTTGGGATGCCCAGCACCTTCACTTGCAGATCAACCAGAAGGAAATGGTCGCAGTACAACAGGCTCTGACAGCTTTCAAATCCCATCTCAAGCTAGGGGTTCTCCTAATCAAAACGGACAACACCACAGTAATGTGGTACGTCAACAAACAGGGAGGGACCCAATCTTACCCTCTGTGAAGGCTAGTCATGAACCTCTGGCTAACAGCCTCTTCCATGGGACTACACCTGATAGCCCAATACCTGCCAGGGATCAACAACGCCCTGGCAGACAATTTAATCAGAAACTTACTGGACCCCCACGAATGGCAGCTCCACAGAAAAATCTTTTTACAAATCACTCAGGAGTGGGGACCTCAGAGGTGGATCTCTTTGCTTCGCATCTCAACCATCAGCTAAAAAAATTCTGTACCAGGGAGTACCACCAGCTAGTGTGGAAGGTGGATGCCTTGACCTTCCCTTGGACCACCCTCTTTGTGTATGCAGTCCCTCCTCTGCCTATTATTCCCAAGGTACTGATCAAAATAAGGGAGGAGAGACCAAAAGCCATCCTCATTGCTCCAGATTGGCCCAGACAACATTGGTACCCGTTACTGCACAACCTGACCTTTACAGCCTTCAGCTTCCCTTGATCTCAAACCTCTTAACTCAGGTGGGGGGGGGGATGCTGCACCCAGATTTATAGACTCTCAAACTATCAGCATGGCTAATACTCTCAAGGCAAACAAGGGGCCCCTGTTAAGCAAACAGGTCCTAGACATTTATCATAGAGGCCAGAAGGCCCAGCACCAGAAAATCTTATGCAGGAAAATGGAAAAGATTCTACTCATGGAGCCAGTCCAGAGGGGGCAATACTTAGCAATCTTTCATCCCTTTTATCCTGGACTACGTAGCGGAACTACTTAATAGTGGCCTCTCCTTCTCCTCTATTAAAATCCACACCTCAGCCATTTCAGCTCATTTTGATACAGAACAGCCCCTGTTCCTCCATCCTTTGATTAAACAATTCCTCAAAGGGGCCACCCACTCCAGCATGGGACCTGAATTATGTTTTGGAAAAAATTACTTTACCACCCTTTGAACCTGCTGCATCAGCAGAACTAAGATACCTCTCCTGGAAGACTGCTTTTCTTCTAGCTGTCACCTCAGCCAGAAGGGTTTCAGAACTTCAGGCACTGATGGCCATTGAGCCCTTCATCATCTTCCATGCAGACAGGGTCTCCCTGAGGACTAATCCCTCCTTCATGCCTAAGGTGGTATCTAATTTAACTCTCAACCAGGCCATACATCTACCCACTTTCTTTCCTAACCCTCAAAACAAGGGGGAAAGAATTCTGCACTCACTAGACATGCACAGACAGCTCAGATACTATCTGGACCGTACTAAGCCCTTCAGGAAAACAGACCAACTACTTGTCAGCTTTGCCCCGGGGAAAGGGGGAAACCCATTTCCAAACAAATAATTTCCAAATGGATATCACACTGTATACATTTCTGCTACATATTGCATGGCCCCCCCAAGTCTATTTGAACCCATTCCACTAGGGCAGCCTCCACTTCCACAGCATTCCTCAGAGGAGTTTCCACCAGAGACATCCTGGAAGCTGCCACCTGAACTTCTGTCCATACCTTTACCAAGCATTACCATCTACCTTTATTTTCTAAAGGTAGGGCAGAGTTTGCCTCTGCAGTTCTGCAGGGCATGCTGACCCATTCCTAGGTCGCTTGCTGATCCTACCACCCCTCTTCTCAGCTTTTGGAATCCTCCCACAGGTGATGACTGCAACAGTGAAACATGAAGAACATAGTACAGTTGTGTACACTTACCATAAATGTAGATGTTTGAGTGTATTCACTGTTGCAGTCCTGGTTTCCCACCCTCCTTCCTCCTTATATCTTCTTTCTGTAGGGCGACATAAGTTGCTAACAGTGGCTTTTAGCCACCAGAACCAACTTTACCATATTTACTGGGGCGTCTGACTGGTTAGGGCAAGAAAAGCTGATCTAATGGCATTAGCTGCCTTCCTTTATAGCACTGGCGACCTGATGTCAGCAAGCAAGCGACAGCAGCTGATGCAGAAAAACATTGATTCTGGTATTTGGGCCGGACGAGGGCTACAACAGCAGGGATAAACCCACAGGTGATGACTGCAACAGTGAATACACTCGAACATCAACATTTATGTTAAGTGTACACAACTGTACTTTTCATCTGCAGTTTCTTTATTGAGGAAAAATTTCCTTTAAATAACTTAGTTTCTTCTATTGCACGCGTCACTTCTAATTGTTTACAGTGTGTGTGACTCTGTTAATACTTCTTCCTGGACAGCAGTACCGTTTGTGAAGGTTTGCATGGCTGTAGTCTCAAAACCTCCCAGATGTTAAAAATGAGATTTTAAATTCTCCCTTGGATATAGATTTAGTGTTTGGCGTCTTCTGCTGCAGAGGTGATAAGCAAAGGCGATGAAAGGGGTAAAACTGATCTGGAGAAGAATTTTCAGCCCTCCTTTTCCAAATTTCCCAAGTAATTTTCTATCTCTTCATCCACTGTTGGCAAAAAAATAAATAAATAAATAAAGAATAAGCAGTCTCAACAAAATACAGGTAAACAGATGTTTAAGAAGAAATGACAAAGGGTTTAAAAAAAAAAAAAATAAGTCCAACTAGTCTGAATGACTGTTCAAGAGACCTTCTGACCCCCTCCCACCATGGCCACTTGTTTCATTCAGAAAGTCTTAATTCCATTTTTCTCATAAGCATCAAATTGTTTCAGACAAATGGGTTCTGAAAATCATTGATCAAGGTTACAGGTGGCAGTGGGAGGAAATTCCTTCTCTCCAGGGGGTCACTCATATCTTCCAGATCAGACTCTCTTGTTTCCACCGGATGTTCTTCGTGTTGCACTGTTGTACTCATTACATTTGTGTAATCTGCTGGCAGGTTCCCCTCAGTCGGCCTGAATAACAAAATCTTGGGTCCTGCGTCGATTGCTGGAACTTAGTGTTTTGTTCCATGACGTCAGGTCGTCAGGGGTATAAAACATGCAGCCAATGCCATTTTAATCAGTCTTTCTTGCCCCAGGATATCCCCCCAAAAAAAAAAAAAAAAAAAATATATATATATATATATATATATATATATATATATATATATATATAAATATATACATGCATGTAAATTAGAACACAAAAGATATACATCCAACTAAAAGCAAATACAACAAAAAGGCTTTTGAGCATAGTAAAGGAAAGAAGAGGTATAATAAGAGAGATAAAGGGGACTGGTGGGTGGGTAACTAGGACTGCAACAGTGTAAGTGTACACAACTGCACTATGTTCTTCGTGTTTCACTGTTGAAGTCATTACATTTGGGTAGAATCCCAAAGCTATGGTTTTGAGGATGGAATTATACAGCATTAGGAGCAGCTATAAGGCCCTGCAGGACAGCAGTGGCAAAGCCTGCTCTGGATTTAGAAAAGAGAGGTAAATGGTAATGTTTGGTGAACGTATGAACTGAGCTCCAAGAAGCAGCTTCTAGAATGTCTCTGGTAGGAACCCCTCTGAGAAAAGCTGCAGAAGTAGATGCAACCCTGGTGGAATGGGATCTGATCCCCTTGGGGATAGGTTTACCATGGTCAATGTAGCAGAAACGAATACAATGGCTTATCCATTTAGAAATAGTCTGCTTTGAAATAGCCTTTCCCTCTGCCCCTGCAGCAAATGCCACCAGTAGTTGCTCAGACTTTCTTAGAGATTTTGTCCTCTTTAAGTAGAATCTTAGTTGTCTGTGTACATCCAATAGCCCCTCCTGTCTCTTCGGCTCCAGTGTCGAAACCTAGGACTATGGATCTGAGGGCTCAAAGCAGGTCCCCAAGTCAACCAAGACAGTCCATGTCACCTAAGCCTAGACATTCCAGACCCCTTCATTGGCTTCCTCTAGAAGCTGGTACAAGACAGACATGGACAAAATGATGAGGAAATTTCTTAAGACCCAGATTCAGATGGGGGTGGTATCGGCTCCATCCCCTATTGGATCTGCGAGCTTCCTGGCCCATACCATCAGAACTCCTTCTCCAATCTGTCCCTTGGTTTTGGAGTTGTAGGGCTTGGAACTTCTGAGAGTGTCAGTGTGGCACCAGGGAAACCACATCCATCGACTCCGATGGTTCCCCCTGATCAGCCCCGTTCCTGTTCCTCAGAGCCAAGAGGCCGGGGCCAGAGGAATGGGAGTTGGCTCCATCTTTGCCAGAGCCATCACTTCCCCTAGGCTCTTTGACCCTTGACAGTTAGAGTCCAATTCCCTGTTGAGGCAGTGGATCTGGAGTGAGTTCTGACCATCTTCCATTTGTTGCTTTGGCTCTGAGGGAAGTGGGTAGGACTTCTGTGGGCCAGTCAGCTTTCCAAGTAGTGGATAGGGTATTCTCCCTTAGTGGAGAACTGTCCTGTTATGTCCTGCAGCCTACCCATGTAACCCATGTTGGGTTGTGCTCTTGAACCCCACTCATTTTGTCCCGAGTCTTCCTGCCCCGAGCAGTCTCCAAAATCTTTGATCCAGGAAGGATCCTCTTCTTCCAATACCTCTCCGAGCATCCCACAGAGGATGTCCCCTGGAAGAAAACATGCAAAAGTAGGCACATTGATTCTCCGCTGGAGTTATTAACTGAAGACGCTGACTTTGATAAGGGAGAAAGATCTCCTCGATCCTCACCTGATGTCTCCTTCTGAGACATTCTAGAGATCCTGAAGCAGAAAAGTGGGTGGTCTGTCCAACCTCCTCCTTCTGAGGAGTCAATATTATTGGAGGCTTTTGGGTTGGGCCCATTGATGTCCAGGGTGAACCCCCCCCCCCCCGGTGGATGAACTTGTTGATCTGGTATCCCGCTTGGCTTGGAAGAAACCAGATATTATTGAGCCAATCCCTAAGCACCCTGATAGGTTTCTGGTCCCATCGATTGACAGGAAACATTGGAGCAAAGGTCCCATAGTTGATAACATCGTGGTGGCGGTGGCCACTAAGTAAAAACTGGCAGACAAGTCTGCTAATGTCAAGCTGCCTAACCAGGAGTCTAGAGCACTGGACAGATTAGGAAAGCACGTTTACACCACAGCCACCTTTCCACTGAGGTCGTTGAACTATCTGGCTCACTTTACCTAGCTTCAGAGAGATTTGATCAAGGAGCTTTCAGATACTGTCTCCGAGTGCATGCCTGTGGAGGACGTTAAGAAATTTTCCCCCAATCTGGCCACTCTATTGTCTATTACCAATTCCTTCATGAGGTTAATCTCCTATACGGTGGAAGGTTCCTCTCCAGCTGCTGGTTCAGGTCTGTCCCTAAGGAGACATGCCTGTATGAGACTGTGACTTAAAGGAACCCTTTAACTCATTTTCATGTTTGCATCAATACTTCCAAAACCACAAGGTTTTAAAAGATTTAATCTTAAACTTACACAATGGCAAACTCAACTGCATTAATATTTGACCTTTGTCTAGTGCAGGTATATAGATATTAACTGTTGGTTTTATGATATTAATGAACCTATGAACCTATATAATTTTCAAATTTTTCTAAATATCTCAACAATCAAGTAACAGACAGAACTCCTTAGCCTCACATGAATGCTCTCAGTTAGATGAATAAAATGCTGCTGACAGTGTGTGTGTAACTTGAGTGATTGATGGGATACGGCAAGTTGTTAGAAAATATTACAAATGTAATAGTTACTGTGTTTAATGTGACTTATAAAATTTGGTTTACAACCCAGAAACTAAAGAATACTACCACTATAAAAACAGTTTGTGTTGAAGAGTTTTCCATTTATATTTCTTTCATAACCCCTATGGTTCCAGAGAAATGAACATTTGTTTGAAATGTGAGGAAATAATTTGATTCTGTCAGAAGGCTTAAGCTCTGCCCATCGGAAGGTACTGTGCAAACTTTCTTAGCTCCATTGGAGTGAATGAGTTAAGGTGTCATTTGTCAATGTCCCCTTTGATAACTCATCACTGTTTGGTTAGTCTGTTAGAGATACTATTATTCCCCACTGAAAAGGATGGGAAGACCGTTTCTGCCGCCATAGGAATCAAATTTTCTACACCACAGAGGTCCTTTTCAAGGACTCAACGTGGGAGTAGGAAAATGTGGATCTGTAAGTCACAAGGGCCTTTCCAGGACCCATGTGGGGATCCCTCTTCCAGAGGCAGAGGAGGAGGGTATAATGGTAGATGTTGCCCCAGAGGCAGAGGGGGTCCGCAAAATCAGAGCTTTAGAGAGAGAGACACTCTGACAAGCCCTATCAGCGCTCCTGAAGTGCTGCCCAACTGTCCATCTCTGGAGGCAGTCAGGGGTCTGCTTTCTTTGCACTCAGAAACAACCTTGTTCAGAGAAGGGGCAGATGTCCTTCAAGGATGCATCTGCAGTGCTTACAGATGGGTTGTCCTGTCGTCAGGCCGCCCTTCGGTCGGCCGGATTCCAAAGTCTGGGTCCGGCTTCGGCTGGTGTCGCACTTCACCCGACGTCATCGCTGCAGTTTTTCGGGTATAAAGGCATCAGCCGACACCATCTTCCTCAGTCTTTCTTGCCGCGTGGCGCCCAAAGCAGAAGCTGTTCGCAAGTGCCGGTCGGTCAGATCCAGAGATTACTACTACCGAATACTACTTCGAAGACTTCTAAAAAGCTAAGTACCCCGTTGGGGACTCTTTCTTGCCTCAGCCGATGTTAGAGAAAGTGAATAACTGTTTATCTTGTGGGAAACAAATACCTCATAAGGATTTCCACTCCTACTGCATACATTGTTTAGGCCCAGACCACGACGTATCAGCTTGTCTAGCCTGTGCTTCTTTTAACCGACGGACGCTTAGACGTCGGTCGGAGTTTGCTGAACAGATTTTCGGCTCTGATTTTGCCTATATTATGCCGTCGGATCCTCCGACAACTCAAATTTCCAAAAAGCATAAAAGGACCGACACTCGCGGTCCGCGGTTTCGGCCGAAACCGCGATTAAGCCAACCGCGAGTGTCTCGGTTTCGGCCGAAACCGAGCAAGTGGTTCTTTCTTCAGCCGAAACCATGCCTTCTACTGAGGCCTCCTCTAACCTGGTAGAATCGGCTTCTGAAATCCAACCTTCTGTTGCGGTTTCTCAGGAATTATCAGACACTATTCCCCTGGATATTTCAACCCCTGCACGTGGAGCTGCTAGGCCTCCAGCAGCCATGTCTATTAAGGCCTTTGCCAGGACTAAAGCAGCCAAAGCTTCAAAAACGGTGCCTGCCAACCCCCCCCCCCCTCACACAGGCCCAGCACCAGCTCCCATATGCTCTCTTTGGCTGAGGATCTAATTTCTTTAATTCGTGGATCCCAGCCTCATCCAGACAGGACCTCTCTCCCACCTCCAGAAAAGAGGCCTAGAGCAGAGCCCCCTGAGCCAGTATCCACAGATGATTCCTCTGATGACTCAGAGCATACAGATCCTCCTGGGGCTCCTTATTCCCCTTACGAAGACTCTGATGCTGAAGAGTCCATTCCTTCAGCCTCTCCACCTGAGGAATTTTCCTTTGGGGAAACCTTGCATGCTATGAGGGAACAATTTCAGTGTCAGGGCCAAGATTTCTCAGACTCCAGAAAAAGGCTTAGAACCTTTCTACATTTGCCACAACATAGGCCTTTAGCTATACCTCCAGTTCTTTCTGTTGTAAATGATGCATTTAATGATGCTTGCACTGCTCCTGATTCATTACCTCCGGCTCCTGCTAAGCCCGATAGGTTCTACAGGGTCCCGGACACTCATCACCATTTATATAAGGCTCCCTTTGCAGATCCAGAGACTATCTCCCAGGGCCCTAAAGCTGTGGCAGCTACTTCTACTAAAAACCCCCTCCCCTCTGAAAGGGAATCTAGGTCCTTAGAGAGATGGGGTAAAAAAGTTTACACCTCTGCTTCTTTGTCAGCAAGGGCTTTGAACTGCCAATTTCATATGATTCAATATCAAGAGTTTATGCTTGACCAGTTAACTAAAAAACTGTCCTCTGAAGAATCTTTAGATAAAAAATATGTTCAGGAAATGGTACATAACATACAGCAGGTTAGTAACCATTCTTTAAAATGTGGCTATGATGCACTGGAGGCTTCCTTTAGATCAGCCATGACTGGCACAGTTATCAGGAGACATGCATGGTTGAAAGAACAGGCATTACCAGACCATGTCAAATCAAAGCTTTTGGATGCACCTATGGACAAGGTCAATTTATTTGGTTCCCCTGCACAGCAGGTACTAAAAAAGATGGAGGAGAAGGCGAAATCTGTACAAACAGTGAAAGATTTCCTACAGGTTCAACCTCCAAGGTTTAGCAGGAATTGGCCCTCCAAGAATTGGTCCTTTCCGGACTCCTCTAAGACACAGAGAGGCAGGAATAGGCGTTCTAGAGGCAGAAACCAATCCAGGGGTGCCTACAGGGACGCCAGTGGCAAGGTAACAACTAGCGAGGCACAGACGCAGCCACCACCACTACGACAACTCAATCACAGTGACTTGGCAGTGGCACCGCCTACCAGGGAACAACTAGAAGCACCCTTAGGCGGAAAGCTAACCTTATTTTCAAAGAACTGGCATTGCATCACAAGGGAAAAATGGATTTTGCAAACTATAGACCAAGGTTACAGGTTCCATTTCCATACTCTACCAGGAAAGAGAGGAATGCCAAACCTACCACCTACTCAAAGGGCAGAAGCTCTAAAGCAAATATCTCAACTATTAAGAATGAGAGCTGTGGAAAAGGTACCATCTATGGAGAAAGGAAAGGGATTTTACTCCAGACTCTTCCTGGTACCAAGAAAAGAAAACAAATGGAGACCTATTCTAGACCTGTCCGCTTTAAACACATTCCTCATTGTTCCAAAATTCAAAATGCTGACCCTACAGCAGCTTCTTCCCATGCTGGGCAAGGAGTCTTGGCTGGTAACTCTAGATCTCAAGGAGGCATACCTGCACGTCCCCATTCGACCAATTTGCAGAAGATACCTCAGATTTCTTGCAGGATCAGAGCATTATCAATTTTCAGCATTGCCCTTTGGCTTGTCTACTGCGCCCAGAGTGTTCACAAAATGCCTGGCATCAGTAATTGCTCATTGCAGACTTCAGGGGATCCAAATTTATCCCTACCTGGACGACTGCCTGATACAAGCGGACAACAAAAGCAAGCTAACAGAAGACTTACAAAGAGTCATTTACCTGCTACAAGCCCTGGGATATACAGTCAATATAAAAAAGTCAAGGCTGATTCCATCCCAAAGAATAACCTTTCTGGGTGCGGAGCTGGACACTTCAAAACAAATGGCATTCCTAACTGCAGAAAAGAAAGAGCAACTACCTCTCTACTTCTCTGCATTAACAAAGCAGAACCATCTAACTGCAAGAAAAGTACTACAAGCCCTAGGCTTCATGGCATCCTGCATAATTCTGGTCCCTCATGCCAGACTGCATATGAGAAAGCTACAGTGGTACCTGAAGAATTTGTGGTCCCAACACAAGCACAGCCTAGAAACCAAAATTCCAATAATCCCATGCCTGAAGCAAGAGTTCCTATGGTGGGCCCAGGCCTGTCAATCAAACACAGGATTGCCCTTCTGCAACAGTCAACCAAGCCAAACCATCACGACAGATGCCTCAGACCTCGGTTGGGGGGCACACATGCTGGGCAAGTGCATACAAGGCTTATGGACTCAAGACCAGCTGCGCCTGCACATAAATCTAAAGGAAATGCTGGCAGTAAAATTGGCAATTCAGTCATTCAGACCGTTTCTCCAGGAAGGTCAGTTGATGATAAGGACAGACAACACCACAGTTATGTGGTACATCAACAAACAGGGAGGCACACATTCATATCCTCTATGCCGACTGGCACTGGACCTATGGGATGTGGCTCTGAGCTACAACATTCAGTTGCAAGCAATTTTTGTACCGGGAAAAGAAACCATTCTAGCAGACATATTAAGCAGAACTACCACAGATGCCCACGAATGGATGCTACATCCGGACATCTTCAAAGCCATTACAAGAAAATGGGGATTACCACAAATAGACTTGTTTGCATCCCCACTCAATCACCAGCTAAAGAAATTCTGCACAAGGACATACCACCCACTTGCTTGGAAGGTGGACTCCCTATCTTTCAGTTGGAAAAATCTGACAGCATATGCATTTCCACCACTTCCTTTGATGCACAAGGTGCTTCTGAAGATCAAAGAGGACCGTCCAAGGATCATTCTGATAGCTCCAGACTGGCCAAGACAACATTGGTACCCATTGCTGAGGAGCATGTCTCGGGAACAAATATGGACACTACCCCTGATCCCATTACTGTTAACACAGAACAACTACAACATCCTGCATCCGAACCTGAAAACTCTGCAGCTGACTGCCTGGAACATTACATAAGAGCAATTAACCCAAATTTATCCCAAAGGGTTAAAGACATAATCCTGGAGGCTCAGACCTTCAACAAGAAAGAATTATGCAGCAAAGTGGAAAAGATATCTCATTTGGAGTACTGCAAAGGGAAAAGATGTGACACTGGTAAACATAGCCAACATCCTGGAGTACTTGGCAGAGCTCTTCCATACAGGCCTGTCCTATTCTTCCATCAAAATACATGCATCAGCTATTTCAGCAGAATACAGCTTGGATCCTCCTGTCTTCTCTCATCCTCTGCTCAGACAGTTTCTGAGAGGAATTAAAAATGTAAAACCTCCTAGGAAACCACCATTGCCAGCATGGGACTTAAACTTTGTGCTAGAAAAATTGACACTTCCCCCTTTCGAACCAGCAGCAACAGCAGAATTACAATACTTATCCTGGAAGACTGCTTTCCTGCTGGCAATAACTTCAGCAAGAAGGGTCTCTGAACTACAGGCATTAATGGCAGTGCAACCCTTCCTGATCTTCCATCAAGATAGTGTCCATGAGAACAAATCCTACATTCATGCCTAAGGTGGTATCCAGAGTGTCATTAAATCAGGCTATCCACCTACCTACATTCTTCCCCAACCCACAGAACAGGGGAGAAAGACTCTTACATACCTTGGATGTACATAGGCAATTACGCTACTACCTGGACAGGACCAAGTCCAATAGAAAAACTGACCAGCTACTGGTAGCATATGCAGCAGGAAAGGAAGGAAAACCAATTTCAAAACAGACAATCTCCAAATGGATAGGAAATTGCATTAAATTTTGTTACTCCTACCATGGAAAGAAAACTCCAGAGAACATCAGGCCTCACTCCACAAGGGCTACTGCCACTACCACAGCTTTCTTACGAGGAGTGGCTACCAAGGACATTATAGAGGCTGCTACTTGGACCTCCGTGCATACATTTGCCAAGCATTACAATTTACCTTTATACTCTAGATCCCGAGCAGGTTTTGCCACTGCTGTTTTGCAAGGGATCCTAGCTACACCATAATCTCTACCTTTTTCCTCCTCCCCTAGTTTAGCTATGGTATTCTACCCATTTGTAAGGACTGCAGATGCATCCTTGAAGGACATAGTACAGTTTTGTACCTACCATAAATGTAGATGTCCGATAGGAATGCATCTGCAGTCAGGATTACCCACCCACCTTCCCCTCTGAGGTACTCCTAGGGTATTTGCCATCCTTCAGCTAGCTTGGGGGGGATCTATTATGGTGTATTTGTTTGTATATATGTACATACATGCTTATTTTATGTGTTTGCTCTCTACTATTTGGAAACATTGGCATTTATCCAAATTTAGCCATCCAAGAGGGCACCTGGCATCTGGGGCAAGAAACACTGAGGAAGATGGCGTCGGCTGATGCCTTTATACCCGAAAAACTGCAGCGATGATGTCGGGTGAAGTGCGACACCAGCCGAAGCCGGACCCAGACTTTGGAATCCGGCCGACCGAAGGGCTGCCTGACGACAGGACAACCCATTTGTAAGGACTGCAGATGCATTCCTATCGGACATCTACATTTATGGTAGGTACAAAACTGTACTGTTTTCCTACTATCAAACTCCAACTTGCAGCAATCTCCAACTTTCATGGCAGCAACCAGTCTTGATCTCTGTCTACTTTTAGATTATGCAAAGCCTTTTATAAAAGGCATTTTTTTTGCTTAGGCCACCCACAAAAGACCCACCCCCTCTGATGGACCTCACTGTTGTGTTACAGGGTCTAACTCTAAGACCTTTCATGCCAGCGGCTACTTGTGACTTAGTTTCTGTCATGGAAGGCAGTTTTTCTAGTAGCCATTACTTTGGCAAAGAGAATCCCTGAATTGCAAGCATTGTCTTCCAATCCTCTGTACTTAATTTTTCACAAGGGCAGGGTCTTCTTGCGTACCAATCCCTCCTTTATGCCTAAAGTAGCCACGCAAAATAATAATAATCAAATCCATTCAGTTGCCAGTATTTTTTCCAAATTTTACTCACAAAGGAGAATGCACTCTTTATCTCCTTGATGTTCACAGGCCAGTATGTTTTTACCTGCATAGATTAAAACACCATTGGAAGTCAGAACAATTGTTTATAGCTTTCTCAATGAACAAGCTAGGTCGGTCTTGTTTTGGTATTAATCTTGGTGGCTTTGGAATTGCCCGCCCCTCCTGTAAATTTGTGTCTGAACACTCCTCCTGGGTGTGTCTCATTTGCTCACTCAACCGAGTACAGTGATATCATATTTTGACTTCAGACACTCCTACTAGTCCCATCTGTTCAGCTCTTATCCCAGTCTAGTGCCACTAGCTCATTCTACCATAATATAGAGAGAACATTTGTGAAGGGCAAGCCACTTATTTCCTTAATTTTGAATTATCTTCTGTTTCTTCTCTCTCCCTTTTCACGTTCAAAAAAATAAATAAATACGTTTCTCCATCTCTTTCAACGTTCTGGTTTAAAAGCCACCGTTTGCACTTGTTTCCCACCTTTCCTGCAGCTAGTCTAGTCTAGATACAGATTTGCTGTATCCAGAACTGTTTGTAAGTTTCTGAGCCCCCCAAGCCTTTCTGTGTTGGAGGGAAGCCTTCTAGCTTATCAGTGGGAGTGGTAAGCACTAGGTAGCCTATCTACCACAAGAGTGGTTTCTGGCCCAGAAATTGTAGATTATTGGCCGTTTGACAGTTTTTCCATCTCTTTCAATTTACTGGTTTAAAAGCCAACATTTGCGCTTGTTTCCCAACTTTTCTGTAACTAGTCTAGTCCAGATACAGATTTGCTGTATCCAGGACTGTTTGTAAGCTTCTGAGCCCCCCCAAGCCTTTCTGTGTTGGAGGGAAGCCTTCTAGCTTATCAGTGGGATTGGTAAGCACTAGGTAGCCTATCTACCACAAGAGTGGTTTCTGGCCCAGAAATTGTAGTTTATTGGCCGTTTGGGCAGTTTTTCCATCTCTTTCAACCTTCTGGTTTAAAAGCCTGTGTTTGCACTTGTTTCCCACCTTTCCTGTAACTAGTCAAGTCCAGATATAGATTTGCTGTATCCAGGACTGCTTGTAAGCTTTTGAGCCCCCCAAGACTTTCTGTGTTCGAGCTTGGAGGGAAGCATTCTAGCTTTATCAGTGAGAGTGATAAGCACTTGGTAGCTTATCTACCACAAGATCCAGGTACAGATTCTTAGTTTTAGCACTCAAATTTGCTTATTCGTGCTCAGCACTTGTTCAGAACTTGTTAGCACTAAATAAGCTGCAAATTACTACAGCACTCAACCTTCCTCTTTACCTAGAGGAAAACAGTTTTTTTTGTACTTACTTTCCTCACTTGCTTAGAGAAAAACAGCTCTTATACTCACTTTCCTCACTTGTCTAGAGGATAGTATTTTTTTACTCAGGCATGTCCAAGGGTCAGCTCATAGTGTTCTCTCCTGTCTGTCTGATGAATCTGGGCACCTTGGGACAATGTAGCAATTGCCTCGTGTACACAGACAACCCTCTCCTTCTACTGCCCAACCTGAGAGAGATGCACTATTCTAGCCAAGCTAGAGGTAAATCTCTCTCCAACCAAGACTGAACTTGACAGTCAAGAGGTGAAGGTAAATACCTGCACCACACCACACTCATCACATAGTCCCACTAAACCTACACCACCAAAATCCACACATAGAAACACAAAAGCATTTGTGGAGGCTCTCAGTAATAATCTGCTCATGCAACAGAGACCACCAAAGCAGAAACTCAAGCAACCTCCACCCCTCAACACAACCCAAATACTCAGTGTGCCACTCAGCCACAGCCCATAAGGCAAAACAACGTACCCAGCACACTAGTCATAGGTGACTCTGTAGTCAGGCACACTGATGTCCCACTCACCAGGCTAAACAAGGAGAATGTTACTGTCAGCTGCTTCTCGGGTGCCAGGATCCACCACATAACCCACGCACTCAGGTCACTCCACAACAAATACAAATATGACTCTGTCATACTCCGTGTTGGTGTGAATGACCTGAGACGTACCTCCCTGGACTACATGAAAAAAGACATGGAAGAGCTCTCCAATCTTGTAGCCCAGGCAGGTATGACCCTAGACCTGAATAGCATCCTGCCATTGCCCAGAATGATACCGCGGTACAAGGACAAAATGATTAACTTCAACAATTGGCTAAGCTTCTGGTGTCATTCTAAGGGGATCCAGTATCTGTCTGCCTGGGACAACATGGTCGACAGACCACGATGCTTTGCCAGAGATGGCCTGCACCTGTTACCCATGGGATTCCAGATACTGGCTTAAGGCTCTTGCTGCTCCTATAGTGCCTTTTGTAGGCAAGGTTCAAATGACAAATTCACCACCGCAACAGGAACAGGCAAGCAAAAACTGAGGGTAATGCTACTCGGTGCTAAAAGTCTAAACCTCAAAATACACTCCCTCGAGGCACTCCTTAAAATGGAGAACATCGATATCTGTGCAGTGACTGAGAAGGCTGAGATGTGTCCATATTCATTAAGGATATCCACACCTCCAGGCTAATTGCTCAGCATAATGCATCCGAGGTTATCCAAGTGCAACTAACTCTGGGTAAAACTGCATTCCAAGTTGTAGCTTGGCTACAGATCCCCCACCATGCCCCAGGATTTCCACTCCTCTTTTCTTGATATACTGGAAAATGTTAAGGTTCAACCAAACACCCTAATAATGGGCGATTTCAACTACCCCACCATTAATTGGGAAAACTACTCATGTACCAACTCCTTCACTCAACGCTTTCTGAAATTCATAAATTCCAATGACCTGGATCCATTTATCCACACTCCACTAGAGGCAACAATATCCTAGACCTAGTCATTACCAACATGAGTGACCGGTAATCCACACCTGAAGTCAACTCCTCGTTGGTCAGATCTGACCATAAGCTAATCACCCTAGCTATCCACATCCTGCCCTCACCCCCCATTAAGGAAATCACAGTAAAAAATGTCTCCAAAGCAAACTTCATGCTTCTTAAGACAGAAGTGGTGAACTTCATGACAATCATGCAGATGTAAAATACAGATGTTCATCGTGTTACCCTGCTGCAGTCATCACACTTGGGTTATCCTGTCGTCAGGCGGTCACGCAGTCTGCTGGAATTCCAAAGTCTTGGTCCGGCGTCAGTTGCTGTCGCCTCTTCCCTGACATCAGTGCACCAGGGGTATATATAATGCAACCGACGCCATTTTCGTCAGTCTTTCTTGCCATGCGGTGCCCGAAACAGAAGCAGTTCGCAAGTGCCGGTTGGCCGACTCCTGAGATTTTCGAATTCGAATTTCAGACCGAAGGCTTCTATAAAGCTAAGTACCCCATTGGGGAAACTTTTCTTGCCTCAGACCGATGTCAGAAAAAGTTAACAATTGTATTTCTTGTGGGAAGCAAATACCTCATAAGGATTTTCATTCTTATTGCATACTTTGCCTAGGCCGAGACCATGACGTCACTTCTTGTCGGTTTTGTGCTACGTTTAATAAGCTTACTATTAAAAGACGCTTTGATTTCGCACGACACTACTTTGGTAGGAAAGTTAACTACACCATGCCGTCAGAGCAACCGACTACCGGCGTGCACAAAAAACACAGGGATAAGGACAGACAGCCCAGGCCTAAGCCAGATTCCGAGGCCTCGGCTGATCCGGTCTCCGGTCCTCAGTGAGGCTCCAACGCAGCCCCTGACTACCGCAGATCTGGAACCCGAGACCGCTATGGAAATTTTGACGGAATGTACCAGACCGACACAGCCTTTTACTTCAGGCCCTTCCGACGACTTTGCTTCAAAAGATGTCGGTGCTACAGAAACGCCATCGGTTTTTGAAGGCGTTTTCAGACCGACAACTCTCACCATTAAACCGTTTTCTAAGTCGAAAACTCCTTCTAAATCTAAAAGGACTGCACTTCAGTCTCCTGTTCAAGGCCCTATGCCTAAGAAACAGATGCTCAAAATGGCTGAAGATTTGATCTCTTTAATCAGGGGTTCCCAGCCCCCTCCTGACAAAAGGCCTAGACAAGAGGAAGATTATGCATCCTCTGAGCAAATGTCCATTTCTTCAGACTCCTCTGAGGACCAAGACTATTCCTTCTCTCCTTATGAAGATTCTGATGCTGAGGACTCTATTCCCTCAGCTTCTCCTCCTGAAGACTACTCCTTTGGGGAAACTTTACACACTATGAGGGAACATTTTCACTGGGAAGGTCAGGACTACTCTGATTCAAAGAAAAGGCTCAGAGAGTTTCTTTTACTCCCCCAACACAGACCACTTGCCATTGTGGATGATGTCTATTTAGAATCCAGTTTCAACCCAGACGCTCTACCTCCTGCTCTGGCTAAGCCTGACAGATACTACAGAGTGCCTGATTCCCACAAATTTCTTTACAAAAGCCCAGTAGCTGACCCAGAGACTATCTCCCAGGGTCCCAAGGGGGCTAAGGCTTCTATGGCTAAAAACCCAGTACCTTCTGAGAGGGATTCCAGAGCACTAGACAGGTGGGGGAAAAAGGTTTACACCTCAGCCACACTAGCTATGAGGGCACTGAATTGTCAATTTCACATGCTTAAGTATCAGCAATTTCTAATCTCTCAGTTAAAGCAAAGAATAACCACTCTCCCTCAACAATCTGAACTGAAAGAAGTACAGGATCTGTTGCACGCCACTGAGCAGGTGAGCAAACATACCTTACAATGTGGGTTTGATTCTTTGGAGGCCTCCTGCAGAGCAGCTGATACTGGGTCTGTTATACGTAGGCATGCTTGGTTAAAGGAACAATCTCTGCCTGATCATGTTAAAGCAAAACTACTAGATGCTCCCTTACAGCAGGATGTTCTTTTTGGAGTTAAAGCAGAAGAAGTTTTAAAGAAAATGAAAGATAAGGCAAAATCTATGCAGACAGTCAAAGATTTCCTACAAGTACAAACCGCTCGCTTCAGCAGAAACTGGCCAACAAAAAAATTGGTCCTTTCCAGCTACTGACAGACCGCAGAGGGGTAAATACAGACGCCCAAGGGGCAGAGGACAACCACAAGCCCAGTATAAACCTCGCTAATGGGGCACTACAACACAGAAGGGAGGGGAAGACAGGTCTCAATCCACCAGAAGGCAAACTCAATGACTTGCATCTCATCTGGCCAAGCAATACTCTCTTGGCAGCCCCCTTGGGGGGAAGACTCGCACTTTTTGCAGACAACTGGCACATTGTCACAAAGGACAAATGGGTCCTAGACATAATTTTACGAGGATACAGATTCCATTTTCACACATTGCCAATGAAAAGAGGAATGCCAAACCTGCCACAAAATCAATGGGCAGAGGCACAAAAGCAAATTACAGCTCTCATGGACATGAGAGCCATTCAACTGGTACCTACTCGAGAGCAAGGCCAAGGATTTTACTCAAGACTCTTTCTAGTGCCCAGAAAGGACAATGCCTGGAGACCAATTCTGGACCTTTCAATTCTAAACACTTACTTACTTACAAGTACCCAAATTCAAGATGCTAACACTACAGCTGCTACTTCCCATGTTGGGCAAGGAAGCATGGCTAGTAACACTGGACCTCAAGGAGGCATACCTGCATGTCCCTATCAGACAAAGTTGCAGAAGATACATCAGTTTCATTGCAGGTTCAACCCATTACCAGATGTCCTTCAAGGATGCAGTTCTCTGCACTGCCCTTTGGCTTATCTACAGCGCCCAGAGTTTTCACAAAATGCCTGGCACCAGTAATTGCATACTGCAGACAAAGAGGAATTCTAATATATCCTTACCTGGACAACTGCCTCATCTAAGCAGAAAGCAAAGGCATTCTCTTACATCATCTGGCCTTTGTAAAGCATCTACTAAACTGCCTGGGGTACACAGTAAACGAAAAGAAGTCAAAACTAGTACCCTCACAAAAAATGACATTCCTGGGTGCCAGCTTGAATACAACGGCCCAGAAGGCTTATCTTACGCCAGACAAGCAATTACAACTGACTCAATATTTCAAGACAATGGCAACCAAGACCCAATTAACTGCAAGAAAAATTCTGCAGGCTTTGGGCTTCATGGCATCTTGCATACTAATAATACCATTTGCAAAGCTGCATATGAG